>NC_060272.1:118880486-118991839 GCF_021613505.1 Equus quagga
GCAGGCGGCCCAGTGTTTCGTTAGTTCGAATCCTGGGCGCGGACATGACACTGCTCATCAGACCACGCTGAGGCAGCGTCCCACATGCCACAACTAGAAGAACCCACAATGAAGAATGCACAACTATGTACCGGGGGGCTTTGGGGAGAAAAAGGAAAAAATAAAATCTTTAAAAAAAAAAAAAAAAAAAAACACTGGGCCGCCTGCAGCAGAGCGCGCGAACCCAACCACTCGGCCACGGGGCCAGCCCCCAATAAATTTTATATATGATTTTACCATCAAGGGGCAACCCAGAATTCTGGAGGATAGAGTAGATGTCTTATGAAGCAATTCTAATTGTGTTTTCTTGCTTAGTAACTTTTACGGAGGGCCAGTGGTTAGGGCGGGATGGAAGGGAGATATGAGACTTAGGAGAACAGTTGCAAGAGAGAGAAATGCAAGGAGAAGGACAGGAAACCTACAGTTCATGTGGCTACCTAAATATAATTTCCGGTGCTTTCTTCATACTCTCAGGTATTAATATTCACTTGATAAATAAAACCCTAGAATCAGAATATGCTATTTACACTATGCACTGATGTAATAAGTTCAGTGAGACAGCAAAATTAGCGGGAAAGGCCAACCACTGAATATTTAAGGACAGAGGTAAAGCAGAGGGATGTCCCTCTGGAAGGAAAATGTCTGCTTTAAAAAGAGAGAAAGAGTAATGCTTCTCCTGACCCTGAATCCATATTCTGTATATTTTTTCAAAATTGTTGTAAAGACTTTTCAGATGCTGCCACCTTGGCTGCGGAGATAGGATCTTTTACATTTCACCCAATGAGTAAACTCTGGAGAGCCTGGCCCTCTTTTGTCCCACAGTGTAATCTGATCCACCTGTCATCATCAGGGGACATCTGGGATCCATCTTATCTTTCCCACTGCTAGTTGATTAACCAGAAAATGTTTTGAATTGGGTTCATATATGGCAGAACTTCATGGACTTTGTGAATTATAATGGGAGCAAATAAAAGGTCAGATTTTATTTTGTGCTTTTAAAGAAGAAAACCCTGACTCTGTTAGGATTAAGTGCTTAAAATGTGGAGAAAAAAGCCTTTATATTGTATTAATGGCTAAATACAGTAATTCATAGGATCATCGACTATTTTAAATAAAATATACTTCTACCGAGTGAGGAAGTCCTAGATCAGTGGCCTGACACAGAATTGTTAGTCCACAGACATATTATAGTTAGTTGGAAAAAGACAGATGGCCACGGAAAGGAGTAGACTGTTCTCTTTTGCTCCATATCTACTTGATGATGTTTCTGGAGAGATATGAGAGGATGGAAGTTGGGGATCTTTAGTCCAGTGCATCCTTCCCACACCAGGTTTTTTGCCAGGTTCTTGGTGGGAGATCTGTTTAGTTCAAATAGCCAATAATTTTAATTTTTCAGTAATTTTCATTGTCTTCATCATTACTACTTATGAGCCAAATTCAGTGAATAAATATATAAATAATAATTCATTTGTTTTCTTCTTAGTTTTAAATATCCCAATTGAAAACTCATGATTCCTACCACTAAGGTTTTTTGAGAGAGGAAATCTCACATTGTATGTATTCAGTACATTCTACATTCGGTATACCCTAAGGAAAACCATCTCTCGTGGTCAAAACTGATGACTTGTATTATCATTAGACATCTCTCCAGAAACTGATATTTCAAAGATGATGCCTGGAATAAGATGTAAAATATCTTTCAAGGTAGTTAGGGCATCAGTTTCTAAATCTGACTTTTAGGAGGTATAGTGGTTTCATGAACCAAATTATAATTAAAACTAAAAACTTTGTACATGGCAAATGTCTATACAGATAGTTATTTTTTTTTTTAAAGATTTTATTATTTCCTTTTTCTCCCCAACACCCCCCGGTACATAGTTGTGTATTCTTCGTTGTGGGTTCTTCTAGTTGTGGCATGTGGGACGCTGCCTCAGCGTGGTCTGATGAGCAGTGCCATGTCCGCGCCCAGGATTCGAACCAGCGAAACACTGGGCCGCCTGCAGCGGAGCGCGCGAACTCAACCACTCGGCCACGGGGCCAGCCCCTATACAGATAGTTATTTTATTGTAATTGTCATTATGATACTTGTGGGACAAGAGACTATTGTCACTTTGTTTCCACTCCTGCAAATGGGTGATCTCAGATGCATCAGGGGTTCAGTGAGTGTCTTGAACTATGCTTGAGATGTTTTGGGTTCAACAAAAGAAGCTTTTGCCAAATCCTTCTTCCCCTAATTTTTAAACGTGTATTTCAAGGAAAACTTGGTTCATATGTTTCTGATTCATTTACACTTAAATCATCAAAATGTTATTTTGTAAGAGCTATTTGATGTCCAAGAAGCTTTCTGAACCTGTTTTATAAGTCCTCTTAAGTCCTTTTTCTTAAAACAGGAAGTTGCATTTTGCCAAGTACGAATAAATTCAAACATTAAAAAGGTTCAATTCAGTTTCCAACTCTGAACTCCAGGTTTTAAGTGCATTCTCGATTCAACAAAATATATTTTAACACCCCTACAAAAATATGGACAGAAGGAAAGACAGTGGTATTAAAACTGAGTAAAGATATTCATAAGCATTATTATTCTCAGATTTCTCCAATTGTGAAAGTTCATAAAACCTGTAACAGGTGTTTCTGCCGTTATTAGATGCAGGTGAATTGCAAACAGAAACTGTTTGTGGGTTCTCTATGGTGTGTCTAAATATGTTTGTTTGTTTGGAGGAAGATTAGCCCTGAGCTAACTACTGCCAATCCTCCTCTTTTTGCTGAGGAAGACTGGCCCTGAGCTAACATCCATGGCCATCTTCCTCTACTTTTTATGTGGGACGCCTACCACAGCATGGCGTGCCAAGCGGTGCCATGTCTGCACCTGGGATCCGAACCGACAAACCCCAGGCCACTGAGAAGGGGAACATTCGAACTTAACCGCTGCGCCACCAGGCCGGCCCCGGTGTGTCTAAATATGTTTACTAGTTTTTGTCACAGAAAAAACAACTCTAAAAGTCTTAACATTTTTACTTCATTTTTTTCTAATTTTACCTTTAACTGCCTTTGAGTCTTACTTCTTTTAGTAAAGATGAGAAGACTCAACACATTCTGTTGGACAGAAGGAACTCATAGGACACTCTGTAAGAGTTTTATGTCTATGCTAAGATAACGTAACATCAATTTAAAAATGTAATTGACACTATTTTCTTGGCTTTGGATAAATGCAGAAAATTATCGCTGGTTCATACCAAGAGGTCTCTTAATTACATATTACCCTTATTACTTTAATGCGGAGGCAATTCAGCCTGACCCTGGAATTCCCTTACAGCTGATTCACTTTTATTTATAGAAAAAGGAAGTAAAGGTAATTATGAGGGGGATTTGGGACCATTCTAAACAATTTCCTCAATGTTCCGCTTCATTGAGTCCACTTCTGCATTTCTTCTGTACTACTGAGTAATCAAGTGACTTGGGATGACAGGTATTTTGCAACTGAAAATTCTTTATTTAAACATTATTAATTAAACGATCAGTTCAACTGTGGAAGCTCCCATGCAATGGCCGCCAGGGAAACTTGTTGATCATATAAAGCTGGTTTCATTAAACTTGCTAAACAAGGGCGAGAAGCACCTTGACAGTCTCTATAATGTCTCAAATGGGGGAAACCAGAGAAGAGGACGTGTGGAGCTTGGGAGCTGTGGTTAGTCATAGGTTTATTGCAAGACAGAAGGTAGAGAGTGAGGTGTAGGAAGAGACTGGTAAGATTTGTAAATTAGGCAAGTTGGGGTCTTGTCTTTGAAACATAAGTCCATGAAGAATTCATGTTAAATCAGTTTGTTTGTGTGCTTGTCTTGGAACACATAGTCTGACAGGAGCTGGTGTTAAAACGTTTAAGTTCTGATAGTTTGTATTGCTGTCATACAATTTACCCATTTTGTGATTTATAGCATGGTTTTGCAGGTTGTGGTTTTTGTTTCATTTCTCACAACAAATAAGTAACTATCACAACAAAGAAAGTAGAATACACACTTATTAATTCATTAATTGATCCTTAAAAAGATTTTAAACTATAGCCTATCATTTAAGGAGTTAATAATAGCAATGAATTTTAATTATACTTTTTTCAGACAATATTCAAAATCACTTAAGCTTTGTTGGGTACCTATATATCTATACCTATGATATATAAGTTGTCCTTTTCCTTTACTATGTTTTATTCTCTCTGAGAACACATATAATACTAACAATAAAATGCTTTTAAAAGTTTATATTGTATTTTGAGCTATTTTAAGTTCATCCTAAATAAGTATTTAATTGTTTATACCCCATTTTGCCTAGAAAGAATTTATGCTCCCCCAAACAATATAGCCTTATATGCTACTTATAGTTACATTGAAATTTGAGAAAAGAGTCAAGAATTCCAGTTTATAAAATAGGGTCATGCTATTCTTAGAATGCTTCTTTAAATGTAAATAGATTCTCAGAGAAAGAAATCTGGTATAAGAGAACTCTTAAAGATGATAATGTAGTAATCAGGAACTGCTAACGGCCACATGCAAATCCATTATTTAAGATTAAAAATTGTCCTAAAAGCCTTTCCACAGATGGATATTCTACAATATTCCATAGTATATCCCAATCTGAGCACCTGTAAAATAAAGCAGACCCATCCAAAATCCTTTCCAAGGCTTAGGTGATACTTGCCTTTTTGAAGTTAAATCTTATTTGCTTTTGCTAACATTTATCGTTCATTAGATAATAGCTATTGTTAGTTTTAGTTTTACATTTTAAAATTCCATTTATAAAATATATATTTAAAACACTGTTGTTTTCCGCTGGTCTCTGCCAGTATGATTTCAAATTCAAATTCAGAGAATCTCCTAATTCTCCAACTCTTTCTCTTCAGTGGCTTCATTAAATAATCATAGTAATGGCTGTGTACATGTACTGTCTTCCGTGTGCCAGTGTTTGGCTGGCATAATCTCAAGAAATTCTCAAAATGACCTTGAGAGCTGAGTATGATTGTCTCCTCTGCCCTAAACACAAGGAAAGCTAGGCTCAGAGAGACCCACCAGGTTGCAGCCACACTCACATCTGAGGAGGAAGTCTGTCACTTTCCACTCTGCCATGCTGCCTTAAGCCAAAGAAATTCAGGTATAAATGCTACTTTGTCTTTTTTGTCCCACAATTTAACTCTAGATACTGTTCAGCCTAAGTATAATGTTTTAGAAAAAAACTCATGAACAACCCCACAGAAAATTTTTGAATGAAATTATCATAACTCTTGCTGCTAGTTGCTAAAATAAAGTTATGTCATAGCTCTTGGTATCAGAACTGAAAGTGACAGCAATACTTTCAACTAACCCTTGACTTTAGTAAGATCTACTTAAATCATAAGGAAATAAAAGAGATATTACAATGTGGAGGAATCCATGGACCAATCAACATCTTTGAAAAACTATATTTCAGGCTGGTTTCTCTCCCACTTAACTTCAACCAGATTATATTTCAAGGTGATTACTTTCTCAAATCTCTAGATTTTGAGGGCCAAATAATCATATGACCTTTCAGATGACATGGAGGGTCCATCTGTAATGACAGAACATTTGCTTTGTTTTCTAGGACCTTTAAAGACCACATAGCTGCTTCAGTTTTCCGTGTGGCGCCCTCTTAACCTGTGCTTTATTTCCCCCCACCTTCTTCTCCAGGACTGCCCACCAGAAGCAGGGGATTTCCGAGCTCAGCAATGTTCAGCTCATAATGATGTCAAGCACCATGGCCAGTTTTATGAATGGCTTCCAGTATCTAACGACCCCGACAACCCATGTTCACTCAAGTGCCAGGCCAAAGGGACAGCCCTGGTTGTTGAACTGGCACCTAAAGTCTTAGATGGGACGCGTTGCTACACAGAATCCTTGGATATGTGCATCAGTGGTTTATGCCAAGTAAGTGCTGGCTTCTTTTCATGCTGTTTTTCCAGAGGGTTTAATATCTTTGTGTAGTCCTCCTGTCTGAACCAATCAGTGTTACTTTTTCTAGAGTTTATAAATGATGATAAATTTGAAAATTGAGGTTTAATTTCAGTTAAAATGACAAGAGTGGTATTTTGTGTTAAGAAAACATGGGCTAGAGGTTTTTCTCCTTTCCTTGAGTCTCACTTGAATATGGAAGCATAAAAATTTTTGAATATTGTGTATCATTTTTGTACTACACTCTGAAATTACCTCTACCTTGGTTGTCCCTGAAATGTGGTGTGTGTGTGTGTGTATTTGGAGGCATCAATTTTCATTTTCTTAGAGCTTCAGAATTGCTTAGATGAGATTGGCTCTAAAATCTCCAAGTAAACTGTAGCAGAACTATTTGCTTCTTTATTGTACCTGTAATTTTGTTGAAAATTCAGAAAAACTGTAGAGAAAGGCATGGAAGTGTCAGCTAGTTCAGATTTCAAAAAGGTAAATCTTTAAAACAGGGATAGCAAAGAGGTTTGATTTCTGGTATCAATTTATCCATGTCTACACTGGGTGGAGAGTTGGTAAGGTGATGGACAGTTGGTATGTTGCCATCTTGATTTTAAAGTCCACTTTTAGGATTAGGGTGACCAGCCTAGTTTGTAGAGCAACTAGTTGCTATATTTTCATGTGCGCTATACTTAACTGTATTTTTTTTTTTTTGAGGCTGACACGCCTCTCCCTCCCATCCCCCAACACCAGCTAGATGATGGGGTAATGAATTTTGTTGACTTTGGATCTGTTTTCCTTGATGAAAATCTCAGATAATCTTACAGCTCTGAAACCCAGCTCCTATTAAAGAGACAGATTGGTACCCTGACTTATTTTTTTTCTCAGTTGGCTATCTGGCCAGCAAAAATATATCATTAATATAAAATTTGTGAAAAGAAATATAACCATATACTTTTATATCTCACAAAGCAGACATTTTGAGAAACTTTGCCTCTCTCAAGAAGATGTTGGTGGAAATTTTTCTTTCTTCAGAATCTCTAATATCACAGCTAGCAATATAAGAATTAACATAAAATATGTTTCAGTAATTTGTTGTTTTAAATTCTTGCGTTTATTTAAAATCTAAATCTATATTGAGATGTAAAAGGAATAACTGTAGTGTGAATTACTACAAGAGATGTGAGATGTCCTGCAAGATTTTATGTATTTGAGAGGGAGGCAGAATGTACTAAATCTTCATGAGGTTTAGAATCGTGAGACAAGGAAATTGTGGCCTGTCCAAGCATTTGTCAGATTGGCGGATGGAGATGACCTTTACATATCTAAAGGTTTCTTTCTGTACAGGAGATGTGTGAATTTCAGATAAATTTGAACATTGAATCTCACTGTTTTAAAGCTAGGAAAGGTCTAAGAGGTGCTCTATAAGCAATGCATTTGAACATCATTTATGGTGTGTGGGGTTTGCTTCCTTCTCTGGGATTCTCAGTGGTGTTGAAATGGAATTATGGAATCTGCAAAAGCTTTAGGAATAACAGAAAATTGTAAAACAGATATAGAAAAAGGCTATGTTGTAGGGAATGGCAATTAAAATAATAATTCCTCATGTATGTATGCTGCTTGAGTAAAGCAAGACAGATTTCCATTTTGTAAATGAAAAAAAACAAGGATCAGAACAAGTGTATGATTTTCTGAAAGTTACGTGGTTGGTCATGGCAGAAATGGGACTAAATTCCAGGTCCCCCGATGTCTAGTCCAAAGTTGTTTGTACTGTATTAGACCGATGAATGAACCAAAATAAACAAGACAGATCAGCAAATTAGGTTTCTTTTGTTTCTGTTGCAAGTGAGTTCAACGTGGCGTGTTTTTTTCCTGGACTAATCCTGCCAGCTGGCTCATATACCTTGGCAACTAAAAGGGAATCCCATCTCAGCAGTGAAAGAATAAATTTTATAGAGAGTAAATATGGAGGGACAGTGCTGGACTTTTGGTAACAAATATAAGTATGCCTCATTAACTTAGATTCTTATGAGTGTGGCTTGTGAGATTCGGGGGCAAATGTAAACTATAGGATATTTGAAAAGAATGTTCTTATATATAGAAATTATGACCAGTTATTATTATTTTATTTGTTTTTTTGTCTTGTTAGAGGCAACAGTATAATAAAAGAGATGGAAAAACTCAGACTGTGTTTAAGCACTAATAAATAGTTTAGTTTGGCTGGAGAGCAGGATACTCCCCAGGTACACAGGAAAAACAGAGAGGTAGTTTGGGAGAAAATCATGGAGGCTCAAATGGCAGACAGGACTATGGTGAACAGTGGGTTGCCAAGAAAGAGTTTTAGTGGAGAAAAGACATAATCGTAGCTCTGCTGTAGGAAGATTAATATAACTGCAGTTATAGAACGCTTGAAGAGGAAAGCCCTGGATGCAAAGAGGCCAGCTGAAAAAGAGGCTCAGAGCAGCCAAGTTAAGGCAAAGCATGAGCCTGGGCCATGGCAGTGACAGCAGGAACAGAAAGGAAGCTAAACCTAAAACCAGGAAGAAGTTTTCATTTTGATTATAACTAGGGCAGAGGGGAGAAAGCAATAAATCAAATTAATCTTGCCCAGGGGATCAAAAGCTACAGCTTAACATGAATTTGTAATGGATATAATTTTGGATCCTTGCTACCATTACCATAATAACCTGTGTTTTCATGATTAAAACCTACTTGAATTATATTAAAAGGAGGGAAGGAACAGAAGATAGCAAGATGATTACCCAAAGTTAGCTATCCAAAGAAAAGCACTCACTTTTACCTCAAAAGAGTTTAAATACATAAGTTCCATTCTACTTAGAAAAAAATCCTTTATTTAAGTTATATCTGTATACTGGTGATTAGTATTTTCAGTCTTTGGTAAGAAACATTAAGAAAAAGCCATATTTTCATGATTTTTAGAAGACTGTCAAAAATCTTAAGGCTAACTGAAAAATGCAGTTTTTATAAACAGCTTCTCCTAGTTTTTTGAAAAAATCATCTCCTCTGCCCTATTTCCCTTCTCTTCCATTTCTGCTCCATTTGTTGGGGAGTCTTAGCTCTTTCTCTGGCTTTTTCTCTTATTATAACTTTTTATAAGTTTCCTAAGTTTTTTTTTTTTTTTAAAGATTTTATTTTTTCCTTTTTCTCCCCAAAGCCCCCCAGTACATAGTTGCATATTCTTCGTTGTGGGTCCTTCTAGTTGTAGCATGTGGGACGCTGCCTCAGCGTGGTCTGATGAGCAGTGCCATGTCCGCGCCCAGGATTCGAACCAACGAAACACTGGGCTGCCTGCAGCGGAGCGCACAGGCTTAACCACTCGGCCACGGGGCCAGCCCCTAAGTTTCCTAAGTTTTTATAAGTTTCTTCAAATATTTTTGATGCTAGGTAGATACAAATTATAAAATATAAAGAAGTAAATATCTAGTTTTGGACATAGTTTTGCCTTGATTAAAAAAAGGACAGCATAACTACAGCGATTGGTCATTTATAAGTACAATCATTTCAGTTATACCTGTTTAATACTCCACTAAGAACCTCTTCCTCAAAAGTCTGTGGGTCTTGAACTCTTAATTAAAGCTATGGAGTCTTAGATTTTCTGAGCCAGGAGATAGCTTAGCAATTCACAGATATTGCTGTTTCACAGAGGAGGAAACTGAGACCTGGAGACTGTCCCAAGGTCATGAAAGAATGAGTTTTCTGTATTTGTTGTGGATTTGCTTCAGGAAAATTCTAGGATCATCACTATTTACAATAGATACCTTATTCATACTCAGTAATATTAGAGAATCATTCTAGGCAGTGTATTCATTCTAGTAGTCGTGGTAGCAGTGGTAATATTAATACTAGCGATAAAATAGCTTCCATTTTTGAGTGACTACCAGATCTAGGCACTTTACATGTACAGTCATGCACCACATAATGATGTTCCAGACAATGATGGACCACATGTACGATGGTGGTTCCATAAAATTAGTATAATATAGCCTAGATGTGTAGTAGGCTATACCAGCTAGGTTTGTGTAAGTACACTCTGTGATGTTCACACAACAATGAAATTGCCCAATAACGCATTTCTCAGAATGTGTCCCCATTGTTAAGTGACACATGACTGTATTTTTCCTAATATTTACAATTCTACATATTTCATGGCATTATCCTCATTTCACAGATGAACAACTGAGGCTCAGGTAAATTATAGGACTTGCCCAGAGTCACCCAGTTCTGTCTGACTCCAAAGCTCCTATTCCTTCTGGTGAGGCTGGGTAGACAGAGGCAGGTACCATTAGATGTTAAATAGTGTTGGTACCAAACTTGTCTGCATACCAGAATCACCTGGAGAGCTCCTAAAAGATACCACTCTAAGGCCCCATCACCTAGAAATTCAAATTTATTAGTTCTCTATATAGAGAACATTCTCCTTATCATCCTATCGTTTGGATTTATGAACCACTTGTAGATTGGAAAGCGGGCAAGATTTAAAGTCAAAAGACATGGATTGGAATCTGGCTCTTCTTTAGTGATCTGTGTAATCTTGGTTAAGTTACTTAGCCTTCCTAAATTCTATTTTTCAATCTGTGGAAAATAAGATTGTCTCAGACTATAGAGCACCAAGTGACAGAGTTCATGTGAAGATGCTTCACAAACTGTAGAGAGCAGTGGAAATGTACAGTACCCTGAACATTTTGAGTTCCAAAATATATTAAAGTAGTGATTCCTTATGTGGGATTTCATAACCCTGTAACAATTCAAAAAGGTTTACAGAATGAAATAAGGTAACCAACTTCTTATTCTGCTAAGAACACTAATAAAGAAAGGAGACCTTTTATCATGTACTTTCACCGTCATCATTTCATAATTGAAATGTTAATAGCAAGAAAGTTGTAAGAACCTGATTTCAGAATCAAGGACAATCCTTTAAAATTGATTATAGTTTGCTTTATGAGCAAGTCACTACCCTGTACTTATTTTTCTTTTTTTCTCCAGAGCACAGAAATTGTCACTAACAGTGCTTCACAGACCCGCAGTTGGAAAGCTCTGCCTTTGAGAGCATCTAGTCCAGCCCCAAGAAATATTGCTGCTCTGGGTTGTGTGATTTTCCCAGGATCTTACAGCTAGTTAATGGCAGACTAGAGGTCAGAGAATGTCAATGTTTATCAACATTTTTTTAACTATGCCCCCTGTCTTATTTCTTCAGCATATCCCATGAGCCAAGATTTTGTCCAGCTTTAACTCTGTTATTTATATATGAAAACAACAGGTTTAGTGAATGTATCTTTTCAAACCACATTCTTCCCTTTCCCTCTCTTCTAGAATCTGATAATTGCCCCCAACAGGTCATTGTGTTGTCTCTCCCCATCTTGCATCTCAGACTGAGAAACACTGGGATTTCTATTTGCTCTTTCTCCTTCTGGACTAGATGAAGTTAGAGATAAGGCAGAGCTAGCGGGGCAATGTATCATTGTATGAATACTTAGGAGCAAAGGCTCTGAAGTCAGACTGCCTAGGTTTAAATATAAGCTCCACCCCTCATTGGTGTGCAACTTTGAGCAAGTTCTGAAGCCTCAGTTAACTCATCTTCAAAGTGAGGATAATGTGTGTGATTGCTGTAAGGATTAAGTCATCAAATGCATTAAAGTGCTTACTATGGGCTTGATAAATACTAGCTTGAAGTAGTAGTACCCAAATTACTTCTTGTCTTTGAATTTTTCCTCTTTATTGCTTTTGTGAGTGCATGGTTTAATGTGGTTATACACACAAAAGGGGATACTGACTTCTCAACGAATGAATAGACCTGTTAATTTCCTATTGCAATCTTCTTTTGCTAATAGCTCCACGTGGCACCATTATCAGCTCCTGATCCAGGGCAGTGAATTGCATCCTGTATGGAGTTAATGAGCCATCGCAAATAGGATCAGCTCGATTAGTACTGCTGTTATTCATTAATTTTCATTATCCAACTTACCCCATTTATATTTGTTGTAAAGTTCAAACCTGGTTTCTGTTTTAAATATATAAAAAAAGAGTAGTACAAGTTTACAGATAGAACATATGCTGCTGTTAAAAATAATTTTGAGGTTATTTTGAAGTCAAATACAGGAAATTGTGTTTTATTTTTATAATTAATGAAATTCATCAGTTGATACCTAATATACATACATCAAAAAGACATAGTACAATTATAAATAAGCTCTTTTGTAATGAATCTGAATATTTATAATATTGCTTACTGCTATTTCAGAAAATAAGGCATTTCAAAAAGGTAAAGGAGCATTCCTTTCAAGTAATGCCTTATGTAACATTGTTTTAAAATGAATAATACAAAAAAGAAACAAGCAATAAATTGGATCATGGAGTTTTGATGTCTATACTGTGGCAACATTAAACGAACCATACTTCTAACAAAGATCTTTCCGTTTTTAATAATTCCTGTGGTGAGTAGTTTGAAATGAATTGAATGGCATGATTATTTCTCCATCTCTGTCTGTGACCTAAGTCAATAGTATCAAATGTCTACCAGTTATTCTAAAGGCGGTGATGTCAGAAACGAGGAGTTGGCCATTTTTCCTTCTGTGTTTTGTAATCTAATTCCACATGGAAGCACAGTATTGCTTAAAAGATTTAATGCACAGTCTTTCTTTTTCTCCCCTTTGCATGATAAAGATGAAATAAACTACTTTGCAGTTGGATTTTGGCAAATTACTTAGTTTCTGAGCATTGTTTATTTGTTCTCTCAACCATCTGCTATATGTTGGGTACTGAGGATACAAAGTTGAACAAGATCTCTTCCATCAGGGATGATATCCTTGTTAGGGTTATTATGAAAAATTCATTCATTCATTCAATAGTTTAACTAATATTTACTTAGGAATTAACAGGGTGCTAGATACTGGAAATAAGTGAATGAACAGAAAAAGACACAATCCCTGCCCTCCCAGAACCTACCCTCTGAGGGGAGCTATGACAAGTATCCAGGAAAGTATACTAAACTCACTGCTACATTCCCCTCACCCTATCCAAGAAAGTACACTCTAGCCACTGTCCTGTCTTCTCCTCACTGTAAAGAGGGGCTCTCTCTAAAGTAAAGATTTGACTTCATTTCTTGTCTGCTGGAATCATTTCAATTGCACTCTTTTGCTTCAGGGTAAAGAAAGCCCAAATTTCTTTACATGGTGGGTTTCTTTACTGGATTGCTTAAAACAACAGAAATATATTCTCTCACAGTTCTAGAGCCTACAAGTCCAAAATCAGTGCGTCATCTGAGCCGTGCTTCCTCTGAGGCTCTGGGTACAACCTTTCTTTGCCTCTTCCTAGCTTCTCACAGTGGCCGTCAATCTCTGCCTCCATCTTCATGTGGCCAACTTCCCTCTGTGTCTGTGTGTCCCTGTGTCTTTACATGACGTTCTCCTCCTGGTGTCTCTGCTTTCTCTTCTTACAAGAACACCAGTGATATTGAATTAGAGTCCATTCTAATTGAGTAGGACCTCTTCTTAACTTGATTATATCTGCAAAGACCCAATTTTCAAATAAGATCACATTCACAGGTAGTGAAACTTAGAACTCCAACATATCTTTTTGGGGGACACAATTCAACCCACAATAGCATACATGCCTTTTTATTTGTATATAGTACAAACATATACATCTATACACACACACATATATGTATATATATATATATACATACACATATTTTTGAATAGTATGTGGGAGTCACAGTGGGAGAAATTTAGACTGCGGTAAATAGGAGGGCTATTTAACTGAGATGTGGGATCAAGGAATGTTCAGAGGAGGGGATAGCTGGAAAGACCTAATTAGTGCCTGGAATTGAAGAAGGAGAGTGAAGAGATAGAAGGTTAAAGAAGTTGTCAGGACCTATGTCATGAGGAGACATGTATGTTACATTAAGAAGGTGGGCACTTACAGAGGGGAAAAGAGTGCGACTGAAATAATTCAAGCAGATGAAACATAAGATAAGATATGTATTTTAGAAAAAGTGCTCAATGTTAGTGAGGGCAGTGGATTGGAACAGGGCAAAAATTGGTAGTGAGATGAAAAGAAGAGACTTGAAAACAAATCAGGAGACAGAATCCATGGGCTTGGTGGTTGGTTAAATGTAGTAGGAGAAAGAAATTGAGAGGTGAAGATGATGCCCAGGTTTATAGTCTGCTGTTCACTGGGCTGTAGAAGATAGGAGAAGTGTCAGGCATTGGTTTGGGGCAGTGGTGAGAGATGAGAAGATAATGTAAATACAGCGCACTACCTGCCACATAATATTGTGAATTTATAATCTTTCTTCCTCCATCTTAACTCTGTCTTCACAATCAAAAGGTGAGTTCCATTAAGTTTGTATACTTATAGGCCTATTTATGTTTGATTAAAACTTGTCAGGTTAACCTTTTCTATGACCATGTACCAGTTAGACAAGTCAACTTAAATGTTTGTTGCTTTTAGGAAAAACTGAAGTCAAATTAGTGTATGGTGTTTTGAAGTTCCTTGAGGTACCCTCTCTCTGTGAATAGCTAAGAGATATAGAAAGTGACATTCCTAGAGACTCATTCACCTCATAATGTTCCCTTCCTGACACCCCAGTTGGGTCCTTTGTTTATTCATGTATCATCTCTACTTTTGGAAAGGGTTTCTCTGCGACATTGGATTTTTTTGTCCATTTTGCTATTCAATTTGTGAGGTGGGAGACCTTTCTTTATGCAGCTTTCATAGGAAAAACTGTTTGAAAAGTTATATCCATTTAATTTTTCCTTTGAAATTAAGTGGGCTGGGAAAGACAAAATCATTGATTTTGTTTTCCTAGAAAGATTCAGTGAAGTAGGATGAAGGCAGAGTGATTCTAATTTAGAAAGATTTTTCAAATTTTATCACTTTTAATGCTGTATAGTTTGCAGAGTGCACTCTGCATATCACCGTGTGCTTCTTGTTCCAATTCTTTGGGATATCCTTATTATTTCCACCTTATAAATGAGATTGAGGCTCACAAAAGGTCCTACAACGAGAAAAAGGTACAGCTACAATTCAAATTCTATTATTTCTGTTATATATCACCCTTTCCTCTGGGAAAAGGTATGTTAATAATGAGGCATAGTATCATGAGGACTCCTCCTCATTAATAGAGGTATGACTATGTATAGCTCAGATAGAGAACTCTGTGGCCTAGGAATTCTATGTTCTGTTAAATGAAAGCTCTACCCAGATTTGGCAACTTTCTTGATTTATCCCATGATGCTTTGTGTCATGAATAATTCTTTGGTCCATTTGTAGAAATACTGAATGTGCTAAATTTTATCTAATCATCTTTAAAAGTGTTCCAGCATTGTTATTAACTACAAAGTTTGAGATTCCCCAAGAGCACCCTCACTTCTGATACCAACTTCAAGTTCAGGCTCTCCAAGATTACCCTCAGGTGTGATAGACTCACAGAACTCACTGTTACATTCCCAGTTACAGTTTATTACAGCAAAAGGATACTGATAAAAATCAGCCAAGGGAAGGAGGTACGCAGAGCAGGGTCCAGGAGAGTTCAAGGGCAGATCTTCCAATTGTCCTTTCCCAGTACAGTTGTGTGCAATGTGCTTACTTCTCCCAGCAACAATGTATGACAATATGCATGGAGTACTGCCAACCAGGGAAACTCATCCAAATCCTGGCATCCAGAATTTTTATTGAGCCTTGATCACATAGATGTGGTGGACCACCTGCATGGCTAACCTTAGGCTCCAGCCCCTCCAGAGGTTGAATTGATACCATGAGGCCCAAAGCCCTCACCATAAATCATACTGTTAGCACAGACTATCTGGCATGGCCCAAGTTCCCCAGAAAACAAAGACACTCTTATTGGTCAGGAAATTACAAGGGCTTAGAGTTTACCTCCCAGGAGCCAAGGCAAAGTCCAGACTTCTCTTGGGGCATAGTTTATCCCTACTTCACAGTGACTTTTGGGCCTAGTACTCATTCAACAAATATTTAATGCTTACTACTGGTCACTAGGCTATCCTCTGGTGAACAGGACTCAAGGCCTCCTCTCAAGGAGCCCATAGCTTCAGCTTTCTGAAGCAAGCTTAGTTAAAGAAAAAAATGTGCCTTATTTTTCCCCCATTTACTGTTTCTCACTTTGGAGAATCACTCTATTACTAAAGAGAGGATCCCATGAGAATTATTGCAACATTCACACGAAATAGCCATTCTTTGCGGCTATGTGTGTGTGACTCATGAACTGTGGTGCAGAATTGTGCAGGTGCTTTGGACAATAGTCTGACACTTCCTCAAAATGTTAAACATAGAGTTACCATATGAACCAGCAATTCCACTCCCAGGCATATACCCAAGAGAAATGAAAGTCTATGTCCACACAAACTTGTAGTCAGATGTTTATAGCAGCAGTGGTCTTAATAGCCAAAAAACAGAGACAATCTAAATGTCCATCAACTGATGAATGGATAAATAAAATGTGGTCTAGCCATACTACGGAACATTACTCCACAGTAAAAAGGAATGAAGTACTGATACACACTCCAACATGAATGAATCTTCAAAACGGTATGCGAAGTGACAGAAGCCAGTCACAAAAGGTCACATATTCTATTATTCCACTTATATGAAACGTCCAGAATAGCCAATTCTATGGAGACAAAAAGTAAATTAGTGGTTGCCTAGGGCTGGGGGTTGAAGTGGAATGGGGAATGCCTGCTAATGAGTTTGAGGTTTCTTTTGGGGGCTAAACAGATTTTGGTGATGGTTTCACAGTTCTCTGAATCAGTTCTATGAATATACTAAGACCATTGAATTGTATAATTTAAGTGGGTGAATTTTACAGTATGTGAATTTTATCTCAAGAAAGATATTTTTTAAATGTAGTACAAAGATTCAAATCTCAGTGGAGTAAATCTAAAGACTGTGTTAGCTGTGCGAGGGACCTGATCTCACGCTTTGACAGAATTAAAATGACTAACCCATTAGTCTAGTGAGTGTCCCATTCATTCACTACTGTTCCAAGAAGTCATTTCTGACCCTATGTATTTGTATCTATTAAAGCTGATTTAGAAACCGGCATACAACAGATCATTAATGCATATATGCTGGATGAATGGATAGTGATATCAGGCCAGAAGTCGAACATCTTTCCTTTTTTTTTTTTTTTTAAGGGAAATGAGCTTGGATTTGAGGTCTTTCCCTAGTATAGTAAATTCTTCACAAAGTATTATTCGTTTAGCTGCATCTTGTATTAACCCTGCTACTTCATTCACTGAGTGATTTCACAGAAGACAATTTCGAAACTGAAAAGAGAGTTTAACATCTTGCAGTTTAATCCTTCCACTTTACATTTGAAATATTTGAGGCCCAGAGAATTTCAATCAATTTTTAAAATAGGGCTGCCATGTGGTCCTGAATTAGGCTCTACGGGGCTATGAAGATAAATGTCGTGATCTCTGTCTTCAAGAAGGTTACAGTCTTAGGGGGACGAGGCTCAAACACAGATAAGTATAATCAGGAGCAGTGTGAGATGGGAGGAAGAGCTTCAGTTTTGGACTCAGTCAGATACAAGTTTGAAGTCTGACTTCTAAACTTACTGTCTGTGTGACCATGGACTAATCTATTAGGTTCTTTGAGCTTCATTTTTCTCATCTGTAAAAATAGAGGTAATAATGCCTAATATTAATAATAATAAGAGCTGATCTTTATTGAGCACTGTTGTGCCAGGCACTGTGCTATGTAAGTATTTTATATATTTTATCTCCTTTAATCCTCACATGAACCCATGCAGGGTTATATTTTTCCCATTTCTATAGAGGATAATGAGGTTTAGAGAGATTAAGTACTGTAGATTCACTCATTGAGCAAATATTTATTGAGCATCTACTAAGGCTAGGCATTCTGCTAACAATTATAAGTACAGGATGCAGTGGGAGCAGGTAGGAGAAGCGCTGTGATTTAGTTCCGCCAAAGTCGGAAGTCTTTGCGGTCCAGTTCTCAGGTCACCCTCTTCCCCAGCACTCACAGTCCTTCAAACTCCCCAGGGTAACTAATATCCATTCCCACCTCTTGCACCTGTTTTTCTCTTGTTTCCTTTGTCTTATATTAATTTTCATGACCATCTGGCTGATTCAATTGAGATCTCCTTACTGGCAGAGACCATATCTTACTCATCTTTAGTTTCTTTATATTGAGTTGCATATAAGACTTTTGCATGGATGGGTCAACGAATCAATAAATCTCTCTGTTGACTATTTTTGTCTCTTGATGACGGAGCCCTTTCTAAATCACATAAATTATTCATCCTAAATGTCTTTCTTATCTTTTAATTTATTTGGGCCTTGTTCTCATTTCCTTCAGGCTGTGAAACAAAGTCCATTTATGTGAGTTTAAATTTTTTTTTGTTTTATGATACTAAGCTAGAAATAATTTAGAATTTGGGGTCTTCTGCCACCCACTCTTTATTTACTGTGGCTTAGGAAATGGCCCAGATCTACCCAGAATCTTCTCCATCCCGGTAACTGTTGGTTGGTTTAGTATATCAACCAGATTCTCTGGATGAACTCCCATTGCTGAAAGCATTAGATCCTTCCTGGGATTAAACTCCCAAAATGCGAGCTTTCCAAAGGCCATAAATATCAATCAGGATTCCAGTGTGATGTTGTTTCTTTCCTCACTGTGTATTAGAAAATGGATCTGGAGAGTGTTTGCTCCTACAGGATGTTCCAAGGTTAAATAGATGATCTTCAGACATATTTTTAATTAATTCAACTCTCTCCATAATTAATACAGTTATCAAGTTTGGGGCTATAAAATGCTAGTCTTCCCAGAAACTTGAAATGTAAGGTTTAAGTATATGAGAAATTTGAAAGATTTGAAACTTTGCCTTAGGTTTAAAAAAAAAAGTTAAAATAGCGAAGTAGAATTGAGGAAGCCTTTTTGAAATTGAGTGTCTTAACACACTTCATATAATTGTTTAAAAATATTAGAAATCAAACCCAAATATGAAAGGCAATTAGTAAGTAATTATACATTGGCTGGTTGGCATTTTTCAAGGAAATATCAAGTTAGGTAAAGGGATTATTTTTTTTAAATGTTGGAGCTACTTTAATTGTCAAAATCCTTAATAAAACAATTTAAAGCATCAGCTACCTTCTAGATTTTGAGCCATGAACATAATTTTACCCAAGTTTTAGCACACTCATGGTTGCCAAAGACTCTCCTGGAACATGCCTAGGAAGGGCTGCTTGCCAGCATCGGGAAAATCCACCCAAGCACCTAAAATTACTGTAATAAACCCCACCTGTCCTTTCTACCGCCTCTTTGGTTAGACTGCCCTGAGAAGCTCAACTCAAGAAGGAACAAAGTGTTTTCGCTGTGAGCTGACTACTTGTGATCCAGGAGAATACTTAAGAATCTGAGAAATCTGGAGAGAAAGGCAAGAAATGATCTGTGTGGTTAATAGAACACAGAGGCAAAGACAAATTCAGGGCCCTCAGGAGATGTTTTGAACCTCTTCGCAAAGCTAATCACAAAATAATGACTTTGAAAGGGACCTTGGAGATCATCAGCTGAGTCTCCTCATTCTATTTCTGAAGACACTGAGCGATGGAGCAGGCATGTAACTTACCCAAGGTCTCTCACCCAGCAAGTAGCAGAACCACCAAGACTCCAACCCGGGTCTTCTGGCTCCAAGTCCAGTGTTCTTTAATCTTTATTAAGTGAGAACGCTTTTTGTATGTGTGTTTTTAAGAACCTTTAAGAGTTTAAAGTATTTTCTTTTGATTTGGATTATTTATTCATTTTCTTAGTCTCTCTCACCATTACTAAGTGTGTTTCAGTCCCTGAGGTAAATTTCCCTCCCTTGGGACCAAATTATCACAGAACATTCCATTCACTTAAAAATAGTTGTACTATAAAAGAAAATACAAGCGGAAAACCTTGCCAACAATAAACAGTCTTAAAACTTAAGGCACCCCACTTCCATTCCTGCAGAAATGCCAAGTGCATACTTACTGCACCTGTAAGCTGTAGCAGTCACACAGTGGCCAGGAACTGGCGGCTGACTAGTCCCATGTGCATGTAGGTTTACTGTTGCACTTGAGTACCAGTTTAGTTTCTTTGCCAGTAGAGACAGGTGATTTAAAGAAACAAACAGATATTTCAGAGAAAGGGAGAAAGGGGGAAAGGGGGTTGGGGAAGCTTGGAAAGAAGTGGCCGAAGTCCCATTAAAATGAAAGAACATAACCAGCGTTATGCCGTCCCAAGTTCTCCACTATACTTGACAACTGTCCTTCTCTCTGTCCCCTAGGGTTCTCCTGACGGGAGAGGAATTCTTCCCATTGGGTGACTCTCAGCTCCTAAGGCAGAAACCTCAGTAGTACTGTTGGTTGACAGAAAGATTTGTTAAATGTTGATTCATCCATGCATGCGACAGTCTTTTATTGAGCCAACGATATAATGTCTGTGCAGCCGTTTCCACTCTTGATGTTCGTGTGACCTAGCTGGGGAAGAAAGGTTTTTTTTTTCCTTTTTCTTTTCTTGAATAGAGGTAGCAACGATTTACTTGTATTGGGTAAAGGACACAGCTGACTAGTTGAGGCAAAGCCACACTCAATGGTAGAGCACGTACAGCTCTTCTTTCGCCTGACTTTTCCTTCCCCAAGCTCTGTCCTGGGACAGGCATAGGTGGCACAAGCTGAGAAGATGAGCGCTTAGAACGAGGTAGGTTCCCCCCAGGTCGGAGGAGCACTGACACTCATCATGCACGGGCTCTTTGTTTAATCCAGAGAAATATTTTATGCTCATCTAAAACCTGTCTCTTAGGCAGTGTGGACGTAGAATGGTTTCATCAAGGCTGTGGAGGTTTAGCCTCCTATTTTCCCAAGGGTTCTCTGAGTTTCTCTTTATAATTCAGAGTATAGTTATGTAGTTTTTTCTTCCCAGATGATTTTCATGCCTCTAAAGCAGAGCTTGCAAACTAGCAACCCTCCAGCCAAATATATCCTACTGCCAACTTTTGTTTGGTATACATAGGATGGTTTTGTAAAAATTTCAATTAGTTGCCAGTATTGAAAATAATATTTCCAATAAAAATCCCGATTCACAACATATCTTTTGAAAAATCAGATCTGCAACATTTGGTCTGCACTCCAGCATCGTAACCATTTCATAGAGCTGAATAGTCGCTGTAGCCTTGAGCTGGCCTCCTTCATTACCTACACAGCCTGGACTCTGAAGCTATTTGCCTTTCTGACCCTTCCCCAAAGGATATAGAGGCTAGGTATTTCTACGAGGAAGAAGAAAGAGTTAAAGTTTTCATCACGGTAATGATAAGAATAATAAAATAATCCACCTCATGTATTGAGCGCTAACCATGCCCGATGCTGTGCCAAGCAAAGCACGTGACATACCATTTAAATCTTACAGGAACTTTAACTATAGCCCAGAAAGCTAATTTGCTTGCCCAAGGTCACATAGCTTGTGAGTGGCTGAGTTAGAAATTGGACTCGGATCTGTCTGACTCTAAAGTCTATGCTTTTCATTTTATCATACTGCCTCTCAGAATTACACCTCCCTCCCAATTAACCTTCCCTGAATTTTAGGTCTATAATCCTCTTTGCCTGGATGCCAAGAATTGGGGGCCTTATTGGCCACTGGTTCTCCAGTTTCCATCAGAAAGAAGAGAAAGGAGAAGTTTGGTTATCATCGGAGAGTCTGCTTCTACTCTGATCTTGTCCTCCAGCCAAGGACCCGCTCTAGGTGCTAATGCACACAGCCATTCTCCTGGGTAAAAGGAACCTTGTGAAAATTTGTTCTAAGTCAACTTGAAGCCTCATTAAAGGCTTTAAAAGAACATTTGAATATCAGATAAGGTGCAACTACAGTCATCCCTCAGTATCCGCAGGGGATTGGTTCCGGGACCACCCTGCCATACCGAAATCCACGGATGTTCAAGTCCCCTGTGTAAAATAGCGCAGTATTTGCATATAACCTATGCTCATCCTCCGGTATACTTTAAATCGTCTCTAGATTATTTATAACACCTAATACAATGTGAATTCTATGTAAATAGTTGTTAGACTGTATTGTTTAGGGAATTATGACAAGAAAAAAGGTTCGTACAGGTTCAGTATAGATGAAACCATGGTAGGCTTTTCGATTCACAGTTGGTTGAATCTGCGGATGCGAAACCGTAGATACAGAGGGCCAATTCTACTCAAATTTTTAAGAATCTTAAGATGTGAAAATACAAAATCTTAGCCTGTACAAATGATGACTTCAAAAGGAAAAACTGAAATTTCTTTTCTTGGGATTATATATCTTATTTATGTTATCTTTCTTTCCCTTGATTCTAGCCTTGTAGTCTCTTTAAAGCCTACTGCTTTTCAAATACACAATATAGATTTACTATTGGTTTCCTTTGGCATTATTTTCCGTCACTTCTGTTTCTTTTCTTCTGGACTGTCAAAACCTTAAACTAACTTCTATGGCTTTTGCCCTCTCCTTTTAAAAATGCTGGGAATCCAGATATTAACAAAGTTTCCTTTTACACATTTAACTCCACGATAGGAAAATAAATGCCTGTCCTGGCAAAATACATATGCTCTATGTTAAGATTCTTTTCGTTACAAGCAGTAGAAATGTTCTCTGTTCAACCTCAGTTCAAAAGGGGGAATTATTGGAAGGATAGGGGTCAATGGTAGTAACATCCACCATTTGTTTAGAAAAACACTCATTGGATGACTAGAATCAAAGAGCAAGCTGCAGGACAAGTCTTCAGGAAGCATGGGAACTTGGGCGCTTTGGGGATCCTCAGCTACAGATGTGCCTAGATCTGGCAAAGGATAACTTAGCTCCAACCATATTCTGTCTCTCTCTGTCTCCAATCAGTTTTCAAAGCCCAGAGAAGACAATCTGGCATAGTGCATGTCTGTACTATTGAACTGATTAGCTAGCCATGGCCAGGGGATGGAGCAATTAACACAGTCATAGCCACTAGGGACTTCTTAGAACTGCTATACAGGACTGTGGATATGGTGACAGGTTGCTAAATTTTTTTTTTTTTAAAGATTGACCCCTGAGCTAACAACTGTTGCCAATCTTTTTTTTTTCCCCCAAAAATCCCCCCAGTACATAGTTGTATATTATAGTTGTGAGTCCTTCTAGTTGTGGCATGTGGGATGCCAGCCCAACGTGGCCTAATGAGTGGTGCCATGTCCCCACCCAGGATCCGAACCCTGGACCGCCCAAGCGGAGCATGCAAACTTAATCCCTCAGCCACGGGGCCGGCCCCAAGTAGCTTTTTATTTTCTTGTATATTTACTTCTAAATCAGGGCTTCAGTCTACATGAAGATTTTATTGAGTGTCTGTAGCTTCCGTGAAATACAGTAAAATTATTTGATAGAGGCTCCTAGAACTTTTAAAAAGTCCAGAATTTTAGTCATTTCGAAATTGTCTGAGAAATATCCCAGATCTTTTCTTGTCATAGGAAATAATTTATTAAGGCAATAGTTTTGCAAGTTGCATTAAAGTTCTACCATCTTCATGATTATTAGTAATTATAACAGGGTCCTGCAGTGTGGACTCATGCATAAAGAAATGTCTTCCTGGTTAATAAATGCTTTTGATTTTGCTACTGCCTGCTGCCTATGAGAGAGTAGTTACACCTTGAGTCGTTCTTCTGTTCCCTGGGCAGTAAGTTGCATCTTTCATCCTTTTGGTGGGTGAATCTTATGGACTGGAAATGCTCAGAAGTTAATACTGATAGACAGGCCATGGAAAACCTCTGCCTTGGTTCATACTAAAATCTTTTTGTACTAGGACAAGATGAACCTGCTGCTGCAAACATAAGTCTCCTCTCTTCTCCAGCCAAAAGTTCACCAGGGTTCAAACAATGTCTTAATGGATTCCAGCAAGATTTTTGTGGGGCTGTTAAGAAAGAAGTTTCTGGTTTGCAGCCTGGAGGAATGTGTCTAGCACAGTCCCAGTACTGGAATCAGGACCCACCTGGATTCAAGCCCTAGGCCAGCCTTCTAGTCTGCTTCCGATTTGGGGGGGGGGGGGGGGGGGCGGCACTTGGCAGCCTGCCTTTATTGTTCCAAAGTATCGCTGCCATTCTTTAATTCACAGCTCACATCTCACCTCCTCCATCAACCCTTCCCAGGCTGTTGAGAAATCAGACCCATCTGCACCCCAGATCTAGTACATAAGACCCTTTTTTTCTCTCAGTCAAACAAATAGAGACAGACAATTCTCGGTTGTCCATATTGATGAAGGAGTATGTTCCTATAGCTGATCTGTTATTGTATCATCTGTTATTATATCTAGTCTGTCGAGACTTTTCCTCCTCATAGAGGGTGTATGACACATGGAGATAAGTGGGTCAGACACTGAGAAGTGGCAGGACTGGAAAGCTGACTAAGGGTATAACCAATGTATTTGTGATGGTGAATTCTCTCTGGATTTTTGATACCTTCTCTCTGAATAATCCTATTTTTCTTCCTTATCTTAGATCAGTGGGCAACTTCTGAGAGGGCAAATTAAAGTCACTTGGATAATGAATAATAACATTTTTATGTAACATGAGCGTTCCATTTTCAAGTTTTGATAAACAGCAGAGAACGATTTTTAAACACACATAGTAGCATCCACTTTCTTTCCTTTTTTCATTTCTTCAACTTCCACAGTTGTATTTGTTGTTATGATTAATAGTAATAGGAGCTGCTCCGATTAGTAAACTCTAACACCTTTACATTCTTACAATGAGTCCTCGCAACAACTTTTGGAGGTGTGATTGGTACAGTTTTAAGAAGAAAAAAGCAAGGCTTCAAGACATGGTAACATGGCCAAGGTCATGCAGCTAATAAGTAATAGAGCTTGCATTCAAATGCAGATCCATCTGGCTCCACAGCTGTTATACTCTACTATATTATACTATATTACACTATAGTATATTACATATACTCTATTACACTATACTATGCTGTAATGTAATATGGTTGGGTCCACGTAAAGCTTGCTCAGTGGAAGAACAGGAAGTGCAAACCGATGAAGCTTTGTCAGTGTCAAGATAGAAAGAGGTCATAGGACCAGCTGGTGTGAGAGTAATGACATCGCTGCAAAGCTCCTCAACAGCTACAACAAGCATCATAATGTGTGTTTACTTAGGTATATATATTTCCTTACGCAGTTCCACCTGTGTGTCCCTTGTGTTAATTATTTGTGTCTGTTGCTTTTCTACCTTCTATTCTCTTTTTAAATTGTGGTAAAATATACATGCCATAAAATTTAGCGTTTTAACCATTTTTAGGTATACAGTTCTCTGGCATTATGTACATTTACATTGTTGTGTAACCATCATCCATCTGTAGAACTTTTATGTCTTCCCAAACTGAAAATCCATACCCACTGAACAATAACCCCCAGTCTCCCTCCTCTCAGCGCCTGCTCACTATCTTTCTACTTTCTGTCTCTGTGCATGTGACTATTCTGGGTATCTCATATAATTGGAATCATATAATATTTGTCCTTTTGTCTATCATTTATTTCATTTAGCATAACATCTTCAATGTTTACCCCTGTTGTCTCATATGTTCAAAATTTCATTCCTTTTTGGAGCTGAATAATATTCCATTGCATGAACTGTTAAAAGCTAAACTGAAGCATATTAAAAATTTTAAGAGGGGCCAGCCCAGTGGCATAGTGGTTAAGTTCGCACGCTCTGCTTCAGTGGCCTGGTATTTGCAGGTTCAGATTCTGTGCATGGAACTACACACCACTCATCAAGCCATGCTGTGGCAGCGTCCCACATGTGAAACAGAGGACGACTGGCACAGATGTTAGCTCAGGGCCAATCTTCCTCACCAAAAAAAATCTTTTAAGTGTTCATTTGAGCACTTATTGATTTGAATCAAGCAGCATCAAACTGGGCATGGTTAGGAGTGTTTCACCAACAGGAGCCAGGGGAAAGACTTATTTAGAGAAAGTGCAAAAGCAGAGAAAGGAAATTATTGATTGGCTAGTGCTTAAAGCCGTTTGTGATTGGTTGACCTTAGCAGTTTGATTTGGTAAACTTGAGACATTTACAGACTTAGATTTTGGTTTGCTTACATCAGCCACCACAGCATTAGTGCCACCTCAGTCTAATAGCCTTCTTCTTTAATTAGTTTAAGAGTATACGTCACATTTTGTTTGTCTGTTCATCTGTTGATGGACACGGGTTGTTTCCACCTTTTGCCAATTATGAAAAATGCTGCTGTGAACAGGGGCCTACAAATATCTGTTTAAGTCCTTGCTTTCAATTCTTTTAGGTATATACTCAGAGCTGGAGTTGCTGGGTTATATGGTAATTCTGTTTAAGTTTTTGAGGAATCTTCATACTGCTTTCCTCAGCAGCTGCACCATTTTTCATCCCACCAGCCCTGCCTCCTCCTCTTACACTTATCCTTCTAGCTTCTAAAGCCCTTTAGAGCATGGCTGTGATTGTTTTTCAGTCCTTTACCCTGTAACAGCTAGTACAATACCAGTCCCATACAGGGTGTTGAGTAAACGACTTGCTCATTGTGATGGAGATCATGAGGCTGAAACTTCTTCAGCTTCTCTAGGCAATTTACAAATGTTTGGGCACGGATTTCTTCTAGCCTATATTCTTCCCTACTTTATCTCCCTCTGCTGCTCCCAAGCTCAGAGAATCACCATGAAAATAGTGAGATGCTGTCTGCAGGGAAGAAATAAAAGTATAGCTGTGCCTCTTTGCATACCAATGAGGTGTTTCAGAGAGTGGCAGCCTGCGATGGACGCCAGTGTTGATTTATGATAGCAAGTACATGTTTGGCAGGCTGAATCCACATCTGCAATTTAAATGACTACTTACAAAGTGGAGCCTTTTTTTCTTAATATCTAATTCACCCAATGACCTGCATTGTAGTTGAGAAAGCAGTCATGTCTAAAACAAAGTTCTTGTTCCATTGCAAAAGAACTTATCACTTTTGGAACTATCAGAGAAGCACTTGGCCCAGGAATGTAGCCTTGACAGTATACACATTTTCAAGCAATGCATGATCATATTCAGCAGTGGATTCTGCCGTCACTTTAGAAAATTTGAATAGAAATGGGCGAGACTGCTTTTGGTTCAGGCCTACAGACTGGATTGCACCTTCAGGAGTATATGCCGGATGCAGGTTTCTCACATAACTCTTCCCATGGTCCTCGTTTTGTACTTGCATCCCCCTTCTACTGTATTCTTGAACACTTTTGGAGCTAAAGCTGCCAATTTTCCTGCTTTTTGGAATTATGTGAGGTTCCCAAATACAAACTAACATGAAAATACTCTATTCAGATGCTTTCCAAATGTTTTTATTTTACCTTTGACAGAGAGGGTCAGAGCTGAGTGTAAAGGAGTTTTGATATTGGAACTCAGTCTTCTTGCCTCCTGCCTCGGCCCTTGACTCAGGCTGGGTGGGGGAAGCAGAGGCAGATCCTAGTTGTGTGAACCGTGTGTCCAAGTCAGCGTGCTGTAGAACTGACAGTGTGTCATTCTGGGTTTTCTTCTCCTTCCTAAAACAAATCAAAAGTTCACACGGAGGTCATAATCACTGGCCATTGGTAGCGTTTCTAAGGTCTCTGCTGGGTTAAGCTGCCCAGATGAGAGCTGCATTTGGGCTGAGTTCAGTTTTTTTCCATTCTCTCGCTCACCCCTCCTCCCTTCTCCTTAGTCTTGCCAACTGCTACTGGAGATGTTTTTCCCTCTGTTTAAGGTAATAGCGGACTTAGTGCTGAAGCCAAACTACAGGCAAGCATTGAAAATAAATTTGCTGGGGACTTAGTTTTATACTATGGGAAAAAGCCTTAGAATCTTCTTTGGAAATTTTTGTCTCCCAAGAAACTGTTCTTCAAGAGCATCTTCCTCTCTTGAGTGCCCTCAGCTAGGTGCTAAGAAATAAACTTAGTGGACATTGCTGATGTGTGGTGGACCAGGTTTGGAAGCAAAGGGGTACAAACATTCCCTCAAAAATCATTTCTGAAAACAGTGTGCTCTCATGTGAGGAGCTGCTGCATCCATGTGGTGCCACCCTACTCTTTTGAAAATACCCAATGTTGACTTAAAAGTCCTCTGGTATATTAGGCAACCCAGGGTAATAAGAGTGATGTATTTGGAAGAGGTTGGAATCCCAATTATGCCATTTTCTAGATAGGTGACATAGGAAGTTGCTTTGGTTTTGTCGTCTTTGCAGTCACAGAGTTTATGTACAGGCTCATGAACTCTGCAAAACCCTGATGCTACCTGGCACATAGTAGGTGCTTTATAAGAATTGTGATTCCTTTTCCCTTCACTATTTATTTATTGTTGTCTCTTCTTGACATCAGATTTGATAAGTGAGAATTGTCCATTGCCAGAGTTTCTAAATTGCTAATATAATTTCTCACTTTTCAGAATACTTGTGGCTGACTATTTATTTTCTAGCTTCTTGCCAACTCAGACACAACTGCCATTCACTATCCACAAAACAGGAAGCTCCTTGGGCTTTAGCTGGGAAATCCACCCCTTGCTGAGACACTTCATAGGGAAATCCCTGTGTCCTTGCTCCTGATGCATTCATTAGAAAGAATTTGAAAATTGAAGTTGGAAATCATCTGAGGACTCTAGATGTTCCTTCTTTCATTTTAGAAAAAAACATTTAGCCTAGATGTCCATGGGGAGCACCATGTTCATAAAAATTCTCATACTAATACTAACAAATGTTTTCATCTACTCTTTGATATCTATCTCAGTAAGTGATTCCTTGTAACATGCTTGCATGTACAGAATAGTTCAATTTTAAATAGTGGAATTTTAATTTAGAAAAATGGCATGAAGACTAGGTCAAAACCATGCAAAGAATCCCTTTGAAATGACAACACTTGAAAACCCGAAAATCAACAATTGAATCATATTTTTTCTAGCAAATAAAATGTTTGATAGACCCAGCCTTGCAGAGTTTGAGGACTTTTGTGTTTAGATTCACATAGATGTATTGATAAGGACATGTTGCATATTTTTAAAATATAAACGAGTTGTCTCAAATTACGTGCCTTATACGTAATGTGTGGAAGAAATGTTACTTGGTTTAGTACAGCCAAAGTATGATTGTTGCATGAACTAAAAACTTTGAATTCTCTTCTTTTCTTTGCGCATGGTCCACCAAGAAGCAATAAGGTGAAGATACTGAAGCAGGTAATTTGGGTAACTTTAGACAGATTGGAAGATAACACATACATAAGCTTTCTGTGTTAAGGTAATTCTTTTTAGGTAGTTTTAGAAAACTGACTAAAAGCCAATTATAACTATTATAAAAAGTTGAATTTTAAAATAGTTCTAAATTTAAAGATGTATTTAATTTTATTCTTGAATTTGACATATGCTGAGTGTTGAATTCTGTCAGATTTGAAATTTATAATTTCAGCTGGTTTTAAACTAGGACTATGAAAGGAAAGAATAGGAATTCATTTTTATATGAGTGGGTGGCTAGTGGAATTTTCTTAATCTTTTTGAATGGAAAAAATGTATGCAGTCATTTCTTTTTATCTCAGGGCCTTTGAATGAATTTGTTTTTGTCTAAAATGAAAGAAGGAACAGTTCGTTTTGCCACTGTCAATATTCAGCAGTGATTCAGCAAAATGTAACTGTTTATCCTGAATCCACAAGCCTAGGGTTTGAAAGGGGAGCTAAACTGATAACCATCAGCCTTCTTCCAGCCCAATCCAGACACCACATCCAGCAGCTAATCTTTCATCTGGCTCAGGAAATTTTTGTCTCATTAAAAATCAGCCAGTCCACTTTTCTCTTAGACTTTAGGACTGCTGTTTAATTGGCTATTGCTAATTCTGATTAATAAGCAATTCAAATTCCCAGTTTCAGGACGGCTGCTTTTCATTTTTCAAAGAAATTTAACTGATTTGTTTTGGGCTTGCATGTTCAGATTCAGGGATTCTTCCCCATTAAAACAAATAGCTTTCAAATATTCCCTATACCAAAATGGATATGCTGAGCACTTGCTTGCTTTCATGAAATTCAGCTATTGTATCAGCACATTCATAAGGGCACAGTCTCTCATGGGAAAAACCTGAAAATATCTTCCCCCGGACTTCAGGTTTTAGAGGAATAACTAAGAAATCTCAATTTTGTGTTGACAAATGCATTTCATGATTGTTACTCACTTGTACATATTTGAAAGGAGTCCCTGAATTAACTCCGGATTAGTGGTCTAGAACTGAACAGCTAAGGAAGGATATTTTAAGAATCCTAAGCATTCCTCTGTCGTTTGAGTGGGCTGCAGAGATGATTTGCTAGTCCACAGCAATTCCAGAGAGATTTTTTCATTTCTGACTGAATCCTTACAAAATCCCAGCAATCATTTCCTAAGGAGCTGACGGGCCTTGCTCTTATTTCATTGGCTGCTTTAGCAGGCTAGAGGGAAGTAAAGGCCATTCCTCAATGAAGCTGCATCTGCTCTGCCCTCTCAAGGAGAGTCTATTTCTTCTACGGGATTGGGGTTGTGCTCTTACCTCACATTTGCGGTAATTAAATCCAGAGGAACTGAAATGGATCTGAGCTTTTGCAAACTTCACCCTGTACCTAATGCTGTGGGACAAGTCTGCAGCTGCTCGGGTCACTACAGCACCCTTTACAGCTTCAGACACATTTTCACACCTATACTGAGCAAATACCTCCTATTTGCGTGATGACCACATATCCTCCCAAAGTAATCAGCCCATATGGTCTGATAATTTGGGGGCTATGGGATGGAAGATTTGAAAATAGAATTGTCCCAGAAATTCCAGGATATATGGTCAGAGCTGTTATATGTAGGCCCTGTACTAGACCTTTTAATGTAAGCTATCATGTCAAATCCTTTCAACAAATATATAGAGTAGATCTAATTATCTCCTTATACCTCATGAGAGACCTGACTCTCATGCTGAGAGTGTGTGACATATTCAAGCAAATGGTAATAAATCATCCCATCCAGGCTGAGTCGTTTGCTCCCCCTACAATGTCTTGCTGCCGCTGTCATGGGTTAGGACTATACGACACACAGAATCTTGGTTTAAGTAATAATGTTGCAGGGTAAAAAGTGGCCAGGGAAGTGAATATGTGGATAAAAAGCTGAAGTGGTACCTGGTTGGTCTTAAGTGTCACATTTCCAGAGGAGGAAAAAAATACTTTTAACAACTGTAAGTTCATGGTAGAACTGAGGATCGTGTCATGGCTCTATTTGTTCTGTGATAGAGTAAAAAATTACATATTTTTTTCAATAAAAGAAGTTACTATCCCATCCACATGTTTTGTGCGATGACTTATTCCTCTGGGAATAATCTTAGATTAACAACCTTTAGTTTCTCAAGCTGATCTGAAAATTTTCTGCCTTGTGCAGGCATTAGAGCCCTAGAGGACAGAAGTCTGGACTAATTTTACAGATGATATTTTTGCATAAACTCTGTTTTGATCAATTTTCTCAGGCTTTACCCTGAGACAGAAATGACAGTGGAGAACCCAGGAAAAGGAAAGGAAATAAATGTTCAGTTGAGGACATCTTTGAGTGACTTTGATGCAGAATAGCAATAGCACCGTCCAAAAGCTTCGAATTAGTATAAAGTAATATGTTTCCGGAAGTAACCAGAAATTTACTTGAGAGCCAAGGAATGGCACGAGCCCTCCTGAGTGGCGATCGGAGACTCTTGAACAATTACCATGGGAGGAGGCCTGTTTGGGGAGACAGATATATCCCTTTTTACCTTTCCTTTCTCTTTACCTGTAGGCTTGGCACATACATACAGGCAGCAGGCTACTGCTTTGGAATACTGACTTCAGATAACATGCATGTAAATGAGAGCTTTATTGTATACAGAATTTTGCTGAATTATGACCCATATCTGAAATTTTGAACTCTTTAATGATAAATTTTCACAAAATTTTCCGGAGCTATGTGTGTGAGTGACTTCTAGCCTTCATAGCAGAAAGGCTACTTTGTGGTGACTTACTGAACAGACACATTCCAGTAAGATCCACATTTGTACCAGGGCAGAAGACCAGCTGCTATCCTTTCTTCTCAACAAAGGACTCCTGTGTTTGAACAAAAACTATGTACTGTATGCCCAGCAGCAGAAGGGAGTCTGAGCAGTGATGTCAAAGTATACCATGATGTCACCACAACTCACAAAGAATTACAGTTAATGCCATGTGAAGTGAGGCCAAATTCAACACTTTCCCTCTTGGGTACTTCACAGTCTGAGAGACAGAAGCAAGGCCAGAGGTCAGGCCTTTGTATAATTTTGTTTCGCATTCTCCAGACACCCTAATTTTGGAAGCAGAGGAGGGAGAAGACAGCCCGTTAAAGAAAAGTCCCCTGACCACGTGCTGAGAAGGAATTCTAGTGTCTGTATGCACAAATGTCTGTACTAGGTTAATTGTTAGGATTTCTGCTGAAGACTACTAGACAAACAAATTTAACTAAAAACAATATGCAAAAAAAATCCAGATGCTTTTAGCAATAAATTTACACAAGAATTTGGCCTAGATCCTGAAATAAATAAGAAAAGAGCAAAATAAATCAGACTAGTGGCACCTGAGAAATTTAGTAAATGACTTAGTCATTCTCTTTTTCCCTTTCAGGATGTTTATCCAGCCATTAGATGGATTAGATTCTTCATCTCAAGACAGACAGCACAGGAAAAGCTCTAAAATGTTTGCAATCTAATAAATTCACCACCCTTTCTATCAGCTATCTCATACCCCGAACATTGACATCTCCCTTTTCTTCCATTTACTTTATAACATAAGGAGATAAGCACCAGAGAACCAGTGGTGATGCCCAGCATCTCAGAACAGCAGGGTATGCAAGCTAATAAGGAGCACAGGAAATATCTCTAGCTTAGACAGTAAAGAGATAGAAATAGGACCCTTCAAAAACAGCACTTGACAAAATCTCATTCCTATGGAACTGGGTCCTCCTTTCGACCTCAACCACAGAGGTGGTTGAAGGCCCCACCCTTTGCTGGCTTTGGGGACAGGTAGGTTGGAGATGGAGAAGGAGTACGGTTCTGGTCCAACCAGAGGACCAGCCAGAGGCCTAGAGCTCACACAGAGAAATGAGACAAGTCAGGCCAGGGGGCTGTCCATGCTGAAGTCCCTGGGACGAGCCAAGAATCAGGCAATCAGGATGTCTAGTACAAAGTGAGTCTCCAGGTCCAGAGCTGGTATCAGAGCTGGGTGTGGGGACCAGAGCACTGTGCTGACTGGAAAAGAGGTCAGAGGGCAACTCACTCAGAAATAATAAGCATTTATACCCCAAGGCAATTCTGGAGTAATGGATGAAGGACTGGAGACATAGCATGCAAAGTGACAAGTGGAAATTAAATTCTCAGATTACAGTGCTATAAAATGATGCATCCATAGAGATCTTTTTCTTTTCTGGTCTTTGGAACTAGTGGTTTAAGTGGTGGAAGCTATTATTATGTTCTAGGTTGGGACAAGGAGGAAAATTCTTTGAAATCATAATATATCCCTGTCCCCTGTGGCCTTGCTTATATACTGAATTCATTCATTCGTTCAACAAAGTTTTATTTGTTGCTTGTTATATTATTAGATACTATGACCTTATGGTGTTACGTTCTAGTAGGAGATAGGAAATAAACAATAAACTTAATAAATAAATAAATTACATTGTACTACAAAATAAGTGCCATAGAATAAAAAGAAAAAAATGGAACGGGATAAAAGAACCTGAGTCTGGGGAAGGATGCAGCTTTAAATAGTATGGTGGAAGTAGGCCTTATTGAGTAGGTGAAAGTTTCCAGCAAAGACTTCAAGGAAGCAAGAGGGCTGCTGTAGAGGTGTCTAGGGAAGAAAGCAACAAGCACGAGAAAGTGCTTGGTGTGTTTGAAGACAGCAAGAAGAGTGATCCAGAGGGAGGTGAAGTCAGAGAGGTAACTCAGATGATATAGGATCTTGTGGGCCATTGTAAGGACTCTGGTCAATCCTGGAGGAAATTGCGTAGTCCTACCAGTGATCGGTAAACCCCAGAGATACAATGCCATGTGTGAAGAGGATCCCTTTGGAAAATCTTTGCCTGGAGGAAAGAGAGTTAATGCCGTCACCTAATTTTTTTCCACACTATGGTGTATTAGAGTGGAGGAGAGCCACACCTCATCCACTTAACCTAATAACCTGTGAGTGTTCACCAGAACTTCCCTGGGTGTGTGTATAGCTGTTGAACAAAAGCAGCTAATTTTTTTTTAATCAATTCAGTTGCTCTCTAAAAAAAACACTTCTGCCCGTTGAAGATATCCTTTCAAAGCTTCTGAATGCAAAGATCCCACTTTTTTCCTGGTGCTCAATCTTAGTACTTAGAGCTAGAGGCAGGTGTTGCTTTTGGCAACCAGAAGTGGCTGACAGAAGCATATTCATCCTCCTTGTTCCTCTCTGTTCACTGCCCTTCTAACCCCTGAGAACAACACAACACGTCACAGAGTAGAAGGCTGACTCACTGGCGATATGGTGCTACTCAGCCTGGATTTCAGCTCTGGCCACATCAATTCCTACTAATGTGATTTTGAGCAAGTTGTTGAACCTTTCTGAGTCTCAGATTTATTTTTGTAAAATAGACATGCTTTTAGCTAATTTTCAGGGATATTGTAAGAATTAAATGAGAAGATATATATTTTGTCTAAATATAGCAAGTATTTGGCAAACACTAGTTGACTTTCCCTACTCTCGGTGGCCTTCCCCTCTGTCTTTCTCCTCCTCTATGCCCCTTTGACCTTTAGGCCTAGTGTTTGTACTCCCTTTCTGTTCTCACTGTTTTGGGGAAATGATCTGATTAAACCCATTCACCCTAGATTGGGACCATGCCTACTGCTTATGTGTACTCCCCACAGCACCGTAACAGCCAGCATAAGAAGCCTTATGCTCAGTTGATTTGGTTTAAGCATAATCAACAACTTCATATGTTAGTCCTCCCAAGACAGTTTGAACAACAAACAAAGGACTACACCAGTGGTTCCCAACTTTTTAACACAAAGGAGTCCTTTGTTATTTTTTCCCTATAGGCCTTGTGTTTTGGAAGTTTCCATCTACTCAAAACACTGCGTGTATTAAGTAAAAATTTGTTTTCTCATTTTATGACTTAAAGACCTGAGTACAATTAAAAAATAAATGCAGTAAAGATCAGGATTCAGCTTATTTGTATAATGAGATCCTCAGTGTTTTGGTGACCTTATGTGGTTTTATGGCAGGTAGATATATTTCCATTAGGCTTTGGGAAATACTAAACATAGCTCACGAACTCCTATTAACACCTTCGTGAATGACCAGGGATCCTGTTTACTCATGATGGAAACTGTAGTTGAAAATGAAAGAAACAAGTATATAAAGGAGGAAATTTGGGCACCATAGCAAACCATGAGAGATGTAGGGTATATATATATATATATATATATGTGTGTGTGTGTGTGTGTGTGTGTGTGTGGGCAGAGAGGGGAGAGTTGAGCATGTGTGGAGCAAAGGTATAGCTGGGAGTGGTACCTTCCCTTTTACTTCCTATATGTTCTTCCAAGTCACTTAGTACAGATGAAACCGTCTGTTCATCCCTGTGCATAAGTCTGTCTCCGGTGGTAGTGAGCTTGATAAGATCATGCAACGTTGGTATTACCATTCACCATTACCGTGATAAATAATGTGTAGAGCATCTTTTCATGGTTCATAGGCATCCTATTATAACTTAATCAGGAATCTTAAGTTGGAATTTTGGTTTTCTTGGTTACTGGCGATGTGACCTTGGGGAAGTTGTTTATCTTCTCTAAACTTCAGTCTTATAATTTGTACTTAAAATTATTCAAATCTTAAGAGAATGTTAATCTTACGTATTTGTGGAGAATTGTCTAAAAGATAATCAATTCACTTCTCTGATGCTGGAATGGTAAATTGGTTTAGTCTCCTCACATGACAGTCATGGTCAATTGGATTTGGCTTCTAGAACACAATATCACAGAGGATTTGGGCCACATAAAATCTCAGTGGCAAAGAGTACTGCAGTTGATTAGCGATGTCTGCTGTGGGTCCTGGTAGGAAGAACAGCTGCACATATGCCATATTTTTGCCAGCCCAGCCCTAGATGCTATAAAGTCTGTCCTTAGATTGTTGGACCATCACATTGCTCTGTACCTGAATGATTTGTTTTGGCTTCTTAAAATTTGCTTTTACCAAATGCTCCCTGATCATTAGTGTTCATCAAAGATAATCGAAGAGCAAGTTCTTTGAAACTTCTTGTATTCTTTTGCTCACATGTCATTGGGACATTGTAACATGGCAATGAATTTCAGAAAACTCACAGCAGATATATATCTGGGATTTGGGTACTTTGAATAATTATGGTTCTCCTGAGCCAGTTTGTCATTCATTCATTACATAAACATTTACTGAGTGTCTACTACAAGGAATGCATTATCCCATCCATTTTCTAAAAGATCCAGAAGATGCTGTGACCCTTGTAACTGCTCATGTTTTCCTCTTTTCTAAGAAGCTCAAATCCAGATATGTGACCCCAGCTAGCAAATGTACAGGACTTCAGTGTGCATTTCTGCGTAGTTCTCTCATTTCATTTCACTCATCGTTCTCACCCTTATTTTTTCTTTGCTCCGTCTTCCCATGTGTTTTTTAAAACTTTGTGTCATACGTATATGCTATAAATCTTTTTATACAAAAGTAAAGCATAAACAAATCAATATCTAAATCTTTTGAAGATAAGATTGAAGATATACTATCTTCCTATTAACATAAATACTACATGAGTTATAATATAGAGAGAGCACACTCTTTCCCATAAAATTCTATCTGAATTAAATAATTATAAATAAGAGCAGCTGTGATCAGATTTGCAGAATTTAGTTTTCCATATTTGTCTTTCCCAGTGCTGAAAATAAAGGGATTTAAAAGTTTCTTACCTCATGGTGTTGGATCAAGAAAAGCTTGACATCACTGGCTCAGTATTTGATGCTAGAAGTTGAGGTCCTTATGGGAAACCATTTGAAATGTGGCCAATGTGAACCCATTTAAGCATGTCAGTCTGGGGCATAGTATCTGCTTACGAGTTGTGTTTATTTACGTTTTCCAAATTATTCGCATGGTGATCTTTCTTTCTTCTGTGGCTTCCAGTGAAGACATTTTATTAGACTTATTTCAGTGTCTAGAGAATTTCAGTCTCGTGTTCTGCCTGTTCACTTGCTATCAGCTCTGTAAAGTGAAGGAAGAAACCCCTATCAGCACACACTGTAGGCCTGATGCCTAAAATCTGCGCAACACACTAAAAGTCAATGAGCCAACTTGGATTGGATGTTATCATCCTAGTTTTTTTGTTTAGGGAGGATTTTCCCCCTCCCTTTAGTAAATCCTGATGGAGAATACAGAAAACTCAGCAGTGTTAAGTGTGTGTGTTCTACTCAAAAGACGAAGGACTGCGAGTCTGTGTGCATGTATCTGTGTATGTATGCAAAAAGCGCACATTCAGGATGCAAAAGCAAAAGTTGATGACCCACTAATGGTGTTTAAACAACAAAAGCATCCAGAGTTTCTCAGTTTTTATGTCACCTGAGACAAAAGGTTTGTAAAAAGAAAAAAAAAGCAGCACTTTGCAATCATTTTGGATGCGGGGGGAGGCTGAACCACTGTATTGAGCTGACACCTAGTAGCAGATTACTAATAAGCTGCATTAGACCAAAATATTCAGTTAGTTTTCCATCCTGTACAAAAAATTCCATGCACTTGCCAAAGGTCTGAGTGGTCATTATCTCACTTTAACGTTTTGTCCAGAATGAGGTGGGTCTGGGAACTCAGTGACCTGAACATGGCCTTCCATGACATTTCACTAATAATGAGCATAGATGCACCAGGGAAACAGCCTCTTACAAATATGAGCCCTTTACAGTAATTCTTGCTCATGCATCAGGACAGGTTTAGGTTTGGCCTCTAGCTGTCATTTATGGTATGTCTCTTGCTCTGTGTACACGTGTACAAACAAACACATGTAAACACACATACACGCATTTTTGTATACATGTGTGTCATCACTGACTGCAGCCTAAGGTTGCCTATGTGTAATCTACATTGAAACTACTAGCAAACCATTGTGTTGGTGTTATGTGTTTCATTGGTTCACCAACATTCATGTGTATCTCAAATATCAAATGCTGTGCCAAGCAGCCGAAATACAGAGATTAATGAAAAAAGTGCTCTCACATAGCCCATGATCTGATGTGGAGACAGACATGTTAATAGATTAAACTCAATATAAGTTATATGACTATTTGAATTGAGTATATATAAAAGAAACTCCAAAAGAATTGTGGCTTAAGGACATAAAAGATTTACTCTCACAAAAAAGAAGTCAAGATGTAATCAGTCCGAGTCGGGTTCCAGAACCAGTTTCTTTCTCCCTTTCTGCTCTGCCATCCTTAGTGCAAGGCTTCCGTCCTCAAGATGGTCTCATTATTCAAGACAGCTACTGGAGCCAATAGAAAGGAAGGCAGAAGGGGCCTTCCCCAGCAAAGTCAGCTTTTTTCAGTAACCTTCCCAGGAGTCTCACACGCTTCTACTTTTATGTCACTAATTACAACTGGGTCACACAGCTGGTGAGAAATATATTCTTTTAACTGGATATATTACCACCCCAAATAAAACTGGGGTTCTGTTACTGAAAAAATAGGGAAAATGGATATTGGGTGGCAACCAGTAATCTTTGCTACGTGGAGTTATGAACAAAAGGCTGAGGAAGCATACAGCAATAAAGGAATTAACTCTAGTATCTGGAAAAGCCTATTTGGAGGGGAAGCCACTTAATTTGAGATTTGAAGGGTGAATAGAAGTTTGCCAAATAAAGACTTGGGAAACATCAGTCCCAGCAAAAATAATAGCGTGTGCAAAGGCACAGAGGGGTCTGACATTATACTGACCAACTGAGCCTATTTCTGTATTCCTAATTATTTTTTCTCTGTTATTAATGATAGTTCTTAAAGTAACAGTTTAACTGATTTTTAATTAACCTAACAGTTACTCAAGACGAGCAGATTGAGATACGTCAACAATGATTTTCCTGATAGAACTGCAAACAATTTTCCACTTGGACCAAAATAAGAACATTTTGTCTGATATAAAGTATTTCACATTTTAAAAATAATTGAGTTAGAATATTTTGGCATCTTAGAAAGGAATTGATACGGAGGGGAAGAAAATTGCATCAGAGAGATGTTTGTCTTTTCAATTCTGAAGTTAAACGAAGCCCAGTTAGGACTGACTTGGTTCATGTCCTAAGGTCCATAAACCCACACTCAGAGCCTTCAGCTGGTGGTCTGGCCAAGTTAGTCCTGAAGTGTGTCACTTTCTATTTAGCTCTTCCTAATATGACTGTTCCTTTGGATATGTGAAGCTGGATTGTTCTTTTCTTAAAATGGCTTTGGATCCATAAGAAATCTTTAGGATTAGAGAGAGATTTTCATGATTATCTTCTTTGTGGCTCCTTTAGAGACATCAGAGCCCATTAAAAATTTTCCAGAGAAAGTGAAGTCCTTTGAGAAACCTGAAATTTCTTTAATTTAAGGAGTAAACCTAGTAGGTTTGAGACAACTGCGAGTGTAAACTTCCATGCCCCTACCCAACATGCCTTTCCCCAGAGCTGAGTATCTTATAAGATTAAGGTCATCTCTTTTCTTTTCTTTCTTTCTTTCCTTCTTTTCTTTCTTTTTTTTTTTTTGGCGAGGAAGATTGTCCGTGAGCTAACATCTGTTGCCAATCCTCCTCTTTTTGCTTCAGGAAGATTGTCACTGAGCCAACATCCGTGCCAATCTTCCTCTATTTTGTATGTGGGATGCCGCCACAGCATGGCTTGATGAGTGGTCTGTAGGTCTGCACCTGGGATCTGAGCCCACAAACCCCAGGCCACCAAAGTGAAGCACACAAACCCAGCCACTATGCCACTGGGCCAGCCCTGTCATCTCTTTTAAATCCCAAACAACAGCAACAGAGTCATTGACTCTTTGAATACTGCCTAAATTAAGATTGCAGTGTTTTCTCAAAGGATTAACCCTACGAGGCAATCAGATGGGCTAGTCTTCTGATATTTTGGTGAGATTTTTTGCCAACTTTGGTTTTTGTTTACTTATTGGAAAGTAAAGATTAGCTAGATTCTATGCATGACTAAAATATGCAGTAAACCCCACAGCAACACCTCCCCTCTGTCCAGTTAACTCCACCTCCGTATTCATATCTCAGCTCCAAAGCCTGTTCTTCAGGAAGGTCTTCTCTGGCCTCTCCAACCAGATCAAGTTCTCCATATTTTGTACTCTCAGAGAGGCCTTACACCAGCACGTGCTTGGCTCTGCGTGGTCAAAGCTTGGGTGAATTCTGAGGTGGCTTCACTGCAGACTCTGAAGATATCGAGCTGAATTGCTGCTTGAACACAGTGAAGCCCTAACAGCAGAACCAACCCATCTTTCTCCCCACTTAAGAACTGGGCGCTATGTTTTCCTTACATCTTTGCATTTCAAAAAAGGTACAACTGTTGAAGGAGTGGTTGCTTTATTGTCTACTTTTTAAAAATACCTATATGCTTTTAATGAAAAATGTACATTACTACATTTAAAAATACAGCACATATATAACACAATGCTAAATAATTGTATTTGTCAAACTTTTGCCTAAACATGTGTTTGCAATTATTAATTAAAGGTATGAAAAGGGAAATCAAGCCTCAAAGAAAGGTCATATTAACAACCAGATTTTTGAAAGACAGAACAAATTGTGGAAATTTGTGGAGATAAGCCCCTTCAAATGTTACTACAGTTCTCATTTTATTTTGTCAAAGACAGTAGTTGAAGTCATTTGGGAGTGGAATAAGTCTTTTGATATTTGCTCTAACCAGAACTATGGAGGCACAACCTGGTACAGTTTGGGTTTGAATTTTTTTAACTTGAACGTGGGAAAAGAAAGATTAAAAATATGAATGTTTGCCCCTATACTTGATAAATGGTTGTGATTTTGTTAAGCCTGTTATGCACTAAGCATAAATGTTTTGTTAGATGTATTTAGAATTTGGCTACTTATTAGCTAAATGACCTTGGCAAGATCCATGACTTCACCTATAAAATGGGAATATCTTATGTGATTATTTTGAGAATTAACAAGATACGTGTATCGCACCTGGTACAGGCCAGATCCAGGCAAATAGCAGGCTCTCCTGCCCTCGAGGTCAACCCTCCTCTCCCACTACACACACACAGGCTAGCCTTGTTTCTGTCGGCTGATTCTGTAATCCTGTCTCTCTTTTCTTAGCTGAAGTGCTAGCTAGAAAAGGAAGTATTTGCATTATCATTCAGCAAATATTTATTGAAGCCCTACGATTTGCCAAGCACTGTTCTAGTTGCTTGGAATACATCAATGAACCAAAGATACAAAACCCCTACCCTTACACAACTTACATTCTAAGGAACATAGGGAACATGCAGATTATTCATAACATTTTTCCTGCTACAGTTACCTCATGGTTGTATTTTTGGTGGTTTGGGTGAATCATAATTATTGACAGTGGCAATTATTTTTTTTTTTTTTTTTTTTAAGATTTTATTTTTTTTCCGTTTTCTCCCCAAACATAGTTTCTCCCCCCGGTACATAGTTGTATATTCTTTGTTGTGGGTCCTTCTAGTCGTGGCACGTGGGACGCTGCCTCAGCATGGCTTGATGAGCAGTGTCATGTCCGCGCCCAGGATTCGAACCAACGAAACACTGGGCCACCTGCAGCGGAGCGCGCGAACTTAACCACTCGGCCACGGGGCCAGCCCCACAGTGGCAATTATTTTTGAATTAAGGTTCTCTAATATCCACAGTTCAGGATCTTCTTCTCTCTCTCACCTTCTACCCCTGCTTGACTCCCTCCTTTCCTCTCTCTCTCTTCCCCCATCCTTCCCCACCTCCCACCTTTCTTTCTGTTTGTATAATTGAACTATATAAACATCTTTACCCATGCTACAGTTTTCTTCCTTCGCTTGCTTCAGATTCCAGCTGAATTCAGTCACCTTCATGGGAAGCACATTTTCTGCCTCCTCAAGGATGAGGGGAGGGTCATTTGGTGGTGATGGGCCTCGTAATGGATCGCACCATCAGTAGGCACCTGGTTGAATTACACATTTCTCTTTCTTGTCAGATTGTTGGCTGTGATCACCAGCTGGGAAGCACCGTCAAGGAAGATAACTGTGGAGTCTGCAACGGAGATGGGTCCTCCTGCAGGCTGGTCCGAGGGCAGTATAAATCCCAGCTGTCCGCAACCAAACGTAAGACACTAGAGAGATGGGGCAATCTTTGGGCCTTTGACTTGTTATCCTCCCCTGTGTTAACTCCTCTCAGCAACTAGGAGTAATATCTCTACGAAAATGAAGCTGAATCTGAAAATATTGTGGAAAGATTCATGTTCTTACTTGGTGGATTACTTTAGGTGGGACAAGTCAGGTCACCTCTTGCAACCCCAAGGAGGAAACCTGTCCTTTTGAGGCACAATCAGAGAGGACTACACCTAGATCAATCTAGATACACTTGATATGCAAACATGAGCTTTGCTGCCCAACAAGAGGACAGACTGCATCCCAACCCCTATCTGATACACAGTCTGATGTGCCTGGTGGAATATAGCAGGAAGAGTGGGCAGATTGGAGCAAATTCACTCCTACTACTGTGAAATCACGTGGTCTTCATTTATGATGTGACCTTTGATCAGTGCTGATCACAGGTTTTTCCAGAATTAATATTGGACAGGGGTTATGTGAAGCCATTTATTGACTTCTGTGTCCTAATCTCTACACCAGCACAATAAGTGTGTGCTTACTATACGTGTATGTGCTGGGAACTTTACATGATCATCTCATATAATCCTTATAACAACCTTACAGCAAGGTACTGTTTATCCCCATGTTATGAATGAGATAACTGAGGCTTAGAGAGATGATGCGACTAGCTCAGAGTCACACTACTATAAAGTAGCAGAGCCAAGAACTAAGCCCAGTGTCTGATTCCAGAGCCTAAGCACTTATTCATTTCTCTGGACTATCTCACAACCCTGCTGACTCTTTCCATGGTGGGACATTTTTAAAGCAGTTAGATGGATCAAGGCAAGGTATCTCAGATATCCGCCCAGCTGGGTCCTGCTGGGGTAGAGGGTGTATGTTCTCATGATACCTAAGCCAACAACAGAGTCATGCAGCAATCCAGGTCATTTTACAATACACTCTCCTCTGTGACCATCGCTGTTCCAGGTGCTGCAGCAGACAGAGATAGAAATAAGATAGCCCTGGTTCTCAAGGACATGTGTTTCTAGAATAACTTGACCTTGCTTGGCATATTGTGTCCAGATTTTGCCATTATCCAGAAAGCTTCAATAGATCCTTGACTGAGTATCTCTTTGCACATGTCTCCCTTGGCTTGGGAGATGAAAATGAATATCCTTACTGAATGTGGTTTTGTTCTCTTTGCTTGTTGACTAGCTGGAGGGTTTGTGGCTTTAAATGGACTTGTAGGTCAAGAAGCAAAGCAGTGTGCACTGGAGAGCTATTCCAAGAAGTCGAGGAAAAGCAGCTTGCCAAAAGAACTAGGCTCTAGGGAAGAAGAAGGGGCAGGAAGAAAGACTCAGGACTTTTAAACACATGAAACATTGGAGGTGCCAGCTGAGGGAAGTCTCCACATTCTAACATCCCTGCAGGCAGTGAAAAATGTGATTCTGAAAAAAAAAAAAAAAAAAAAAGACTCTGGCAGAGAGAATGAAGGATGAGGTAAGTTAGACATTGATATAGTACATTCGGGCGAGATTTTTCCTTTGGTCATGTGCTGGTAGCTTCTTCTGTAAGATGAAAAATTAAAGAACTTAGAAGATGAAAACCAGAGAAGGAGGGAGGCATAATTCTTTTGTAAATCTCTGAAATCACGGTGGGATATTTGAAAAAAAAAGTTACATTTAAAAGGTCACTTTTGTAGAACTCTTTAAGGAACATTAGAAGAGTTAAAATCTTTTGAATATTTTTGTCACATAATTGAATCAGTGCTCATTATCTACAAATCTAGGAATTTCTGTTAGGCATAGAAAGAGACAGCCTGTATTTGTGCAGGAACTACTGTATAGCGACTTCAGAGGGCATGCTTTTCATGGTGGGCATCCTTCCTTTATTCCCTCTCATCTTGCCCACTTTCCTGTCCTCATAGAGGAGCCTGAATATTCTGCTCAGATATATATTCCTCTTACCCTCCTGTTTAGGGATAATAAGGGACCTTCAGGGCCTGAACCGCTGGAACAAAGGTAGAAAAGCTCTGAAGGAAGAAACTGAAGCAAATGGAAAACCATAAGTCATCTCTAGGTCTGCAAATAGATACCTCAATGAAAAGGCTTGATTCAAGACCCACCATGGGTAAATTACATGACACACAGCCTAATGATTATCCACAATGACAAAATGCAATTGACTCGTTTACCTTAGCGCTGATGATGCCTTGTGACAAAATGATTTATGCCAATAAAGCCCAGCATATGCATGCACGTCACCACAATCTATAGCAGATGCTGAGCAAACTGGCTCGTTTACGTTTTCTCCACCCCAGAAGAACCTTCCACCCTATATTTACAGGCTATGAGGTGACCCACAGGCAGGGAAGATTAGGCTCCTCTGCAGGGCCTGGTGTCCTGGCCAGGTGAGCAGCTCTCCACGCGTGAAGGCCTGGAGGAGTTCCGCCAGGTCTCTCCCCTGTGCTCTGCCAAAGGCGCTGTAAGCCAGCCACATGCTCTTTTCGAACTCCTAGCACTTGGATTCCCCACATTGAATTCATTTTCTTCTGAATGTATATCCAAGTTTTTTTCCTCATGTTATCAAGCCTCAGGGGAACAAAGAAAAAACAGAAGAATGGAGAAAGACCGTGGTGGAAAGTGCCAGAAGAAAAAAGAGAAGTAGGGGGAACTTATCCAATGGCTGCCCTTTGCTGGCACATAAGAAAGAAACCATCTTTGTATTAAAAGATGCTATAATTGCCTAATACAAAAACACCCAAGAGTTATAGAGCTGGATCAAGACACATTTTCCCCTTTTTTAAAAGAAAAGGCTGTCAACTGACAGCATTCAGTCTTCCCATTTTTCCTGGTCACTTTTTCTCAACTTCCCCAGGCGAACAAAAAAAGAATCAAATTTAGCTGACATTAACTTACTCTTGATTCTTGAAATTAAAGGCTCGTTTTCTTGAAAATTTTATTGGCCTGTACATAGTATATATTTTCCAAGTGTACTCAGAATAACTTAGACCTGGAGCCAGCCTATGAGCTTTCAATTTGATGTCTCCAGATTTGCAAACTTCTCATATGGATCTGTGTGTTTGAAATCACCTGGGTATCCTAAAACTCTCTCTCTACTTCCCTTGAATGGCGAGGGCTGGATAAACTAATTTATATCAAGATAAAATGAAGCTCCTAATGCATGGCTTTGCTTCTCAGACCATAGCTTATGCTGATTTATAATGGCTATGGGTAAACGTATTCCTGGACCATCATTCCAGTTCAAAGACTTTGAGGTAAAGGATGTTTGTAATAAAACACAGGTCTATATATTATAAAGTGAAAAATGTATGTGAATTTTTTAAAGAAAGCACAAAACTTTAAAGAAATTTCCACCTTGCACCTGACTTCAGGCTATAATCACAAGCCACTTATTCATTTATTCATTCAGTAACAATTCATTCATGCATTCACTCATTCATCTAATAATAAATATTTCTTGGGTACTTGCTGTGTGCTGAGGAACTGTTGTAGATGCTGGAAACCCAGAAAAGAGCAAAACAAGGACCCATTTTTCCCATAGGGCTTACAGACTAGCGTGACAGACAGATAAAGGGACAAAACAAATAACTAAATAAAATGTGTATGTATCATATGGCGATAAGAGTCATGGAAAGAAGTAAAGTGAGGAAGGAGAGGAACTGGAGATAGGGATGGGCTGCCAGCCAAGGGAGTTGGAGGGCAGTTGAAATTTTAAATAGGTTAGTAAGGAAAAATTCACTGATAAGATGGCATCTGAGCAAAGATCTGCCTTCACTTGACATTGTTAGTATTATTTATTTTAGGCATTCTAATGGGTATGCAGTAGTATCCTTTCATTGTTTTAATTTGAAATTTCCTAATGACTAATGATGTTGAATGTCTTTTCGTGTTGTATTAGTTTCCAGTTGCTGCTGTAACAAGTTACCACAAACAGTGGCTTAAAGCAGCACACTTATTTTACAGTTCTAGAGGATCAGAAATGGGTCTTGCTAGACTAAAATCAAGGTGTTAGCAGGGCTGTGTTCCTTCTGGAAGCTCTAGAGGAGAAACCATTTTCTTTGATTTTGACTTTCCAGCTTCTGGAGGCTATCTACATTCCTTGGCATCTTCAAAGCCAGCAGCACAGCATCTTCCAATCTCTCTATGACTCCTGACTTTATCCTCTGCCTCGTTCTTCCAATTTAAAGAAGCTTGTAATTACATTGGGCCCTAATCTCTCTATTTTAGGGTCAACTGATTAGCAATCTTAATTTCATCAGCAACCTTAATTCCCCCTTTCTATGTAACATAACATATTCATAGGTTCTAGAGATTAAGACATGGACATCTCTTGCAGGAGGAACAGAATTATTCTACGTGTCACACACATGTTCTTATTTCCTTTGGTGGAGTGTTAGTCCAAGTCTTTTGCCCATTTTTAAAATGAGTTGTTTGGTTTCCTACTGTTAAATCATGAGAATTCTATGTATTCTGAGTAGAAATACTTTGTCAGATATGTGGTTTAAAAATATTTTCTCTCAGTAGTAGCTTTTTTTTTCAAGATCACTTAGCATAATCTATCAAAAAAGGACAGTTTTAATTTTGATGATGACTAGTTTATCATTTTTTTCATAGATGGTGCATTTAACGTCATATATAAGAACTGTTTGCCTAGCCCCAGGCCACAAAGTTTTCTCCTGTGTTCTCCTCTAAAAATGTTATAGTTTTACATCTTGCCTTTAGATCTATGACCTACTTTCAGTTAATTTTTTTATGGTATGAGGTTTATGTCTAGGTTGATTTTTTTACATATTAATGTCCGATTCTTCCAGCACCATTTGTTGAAAAGATAATCTTTTCTCTCTTGAATTGCCTTTAAAACTTTGTCAAAAGTCCACTGGACATTTCTGTTTGAATCTATGTCTGGACTCTATGCTAATCAATGTATCTATCTCTTCACCAATACCACATTGTCTTAGTTACCATAGCTTTAAAGTCTTAAAATCAGGTAGTTTGAGTCCTCCAATTTTGTCCTTCTTTTCAAATTCATTTTGACTATTTTATTCTATTTCTTTTGCTTTTCCATATGAATTTACAACCTTCTTGTCCATATCTACAAAAAATCTTGCTGGTATTTTGATTAGAATTATGTTAATTCTACAGGTTGATTTGACAGGAGTCGACATCTTTAATATGTTAAGTTATTAAAATATGAGCACTTCATGTCTATCCATTTATATAGGTCTTTGATTTTTTTAATCGGCTTTTATTTGTTTTCAGCGTATATATCCTGTATATTTTGGTTAGATTTAGACTTCTTTCATTTCTTTTCAGCTACTGTAAATGGCATTTTATTTTTTATTTCAATTTCCGATTGTATGTTGTTAGTTTATTTGTGTGTGTTAGCCATATATTTTGTTAATTTGCCAAAGTCATTTATTAGTTCTTAGAGGTTTTGGATTTTCTACATAAACAATCATGTTATTTACAAATAAGCATGATTTGACTTCTTCCTTCTCAATTTGTAAACCATTATTTACTTTTATTGCCTTAATGCTCTGGCAAGGATGTCCAATATAATGCTAAATAGAAGTGGCAATAGTAGATATCCTTACCTTATTCTGAATATTAGGGGGGAAAACATTCAGTTTTTCACCATTGAGTATGATGTTAGCTGTAGGTTTTCTGAAGATGCTTTTTGTCACTTTGAGGGAGTTATCTTCTATTCCTAATTTGCTGAGAGTTATTATCATGGATGAATGTTGAATTTTGTCAAATGCTTTTTCTGCCTCAATTGATAGGATCATGTGTGTTTTCTCCTTAGATTTTTATTGTGATGGGTCAAACTAATTGATTTTCAAAGAAAGAACCAGCCTTGCATTCCTGGGATAAACTCTCCTTGATTACGGTGTATTATTACTTATATATTTTACTGACTTTTATTTTCCAGTATTTTGTTTGAGGGTTTTTTACATTGATGTCCACGAGAGACAGTTGTGTATTAGTATCCTTTTCTTATACTATCTTTGTTTTTGGTATCGGTATAATGTTGGCCTCATACGATGAGTTGGGAAGTGATCCCTCCTCTTCTGTTTTCTGAAAGAGATTGTATAGAATTGATGTTATTTCTTCTTTAAATGCGTGATAGCATTCACTAGTGAAATTCTCCGGGCCTGGAGATTTCTTCTTTGTACTTAACTTTTTGAACATATAGAATACAGTTATAGTAACTATTTTAATGTCTATTCTGTGTTTTGATTGATTGATTTCTCTTTTTCACTTTGGGCTGTATTTTTCAGTTTCTTTGCATGCCTAGAAATTTTTGACCTGATTCTAGACATTGGAAATTTTATCTTGTTTATTACTTATCTTGTTATCTGCTAGATATTTTTGTATTCCTGTAAATATTCTTGAGTTTTGTTCTAGAAGCAGTTAAGTTACTTGGAATCAGTTTGATCCTTAAAATGTGGTAGGTGGGATCAAAGCGACACCTGGGCTAGTGCTAATTGTGCCCTGCTATTGAGGCAGGACTTCTCTGTGTTTGATGTTTCGTGAGTTATGAAGATTTCCAGCCTGGCTGGTGGGATAAGATAGTATTCCCAGCCCTATATGCATGCTACATACTCATTCCTACAATTCTTTTGTGTGGTTCTTTCCCCAGGCTCAGGTAGTTTGTTCACATGCACATACTAATTATATGACTACACTGCTGGCTACCTGAAGGGAGTGCTCTTAAATCTCCAGAGTTGTCTCTCTGTGAATCTTTCTCCTCTCTGGTAATCTGTCCTTCAAACTCTGGCCACCTTGATCTCCTTGGAGTCTTAGCTTTGTCTCTTTGATTGAGGCAATCTGCCAGGCTCTACCTGAGTTCCCACTTCCTGAGCAGCAACCTGGAAACTCTTTCAAGGCAGTAAGCTGGGGAAATATTAAGGCTCACCTACTTTGTTTCCTGACTTTCAAGGATTGCTTCCCTTCTTTGCCTGTTATGCTGTGTCTTGAAAGCCATAGTTTCATATCTTTTCTCTGCCCCTTTGGCTGTTTCAGGCAGAAGATTAAGTCTGGCCCTGTTACTCCATCTTGGCAGGAAGCGGAAGTCTTGATGCTGGGCTCTTAATTCATGTTTGCAAGTATGTAGAAGTAGCCAGCTTTTGACTCCCACTTTGAGGATGTTGTTAGGGACTTCTGATTCCTCATCTCCCTACAACTCCCACAACAATTTGATCCCCAGAGGTTGAGTGTGTTCCACTATTCTCTTGGAATTTCCTTCCAAGCTGCTCACATTCATTTTGCAAGTTTGATACTGGCTGTTTTGATGTTAGCACGTGTGCAGGCAAAGATAACTATGGCAGGATTAGTGCCTCGGTGAGAAAGCATATGAGGGACCAGCATTCTGATTTCATATGCGTTAAAATGTGAAATATGGTAGAATGAATGAAACATGATATTTCTAGTGGCAATAAGACTCTAGTGGCAATAGGACTTTCTAACTGTTTAGATATAAAGATGAAATCAAGGACAGCGCTAAAGTTTTTGGTCTAGGCAACTGTAAGAAGGAAATGCAGTGGAGGAGAAACATCTTGTTTGGTCCTCCAGTGTGTATCCTCCACTGTGCAATTACTGATAAACTTGGGGGGGGGTGGATTTGGAGGGCTTAAATACTCAGTTTCATGTTATTTTATTGGATATATTTTAAGAGTAACAATGTTGGCATGAGGATAAAAAATATATCATTAAAATCTCCTCAAGATTGGCAGACTATTTTCATAAGTAGCCAATTATGTTAACAATGGATCTTTCATTAAAAATAATAAAAATAAGATTAAGTATCAGCCCTATAGGTGTGGAAGGAATTGGCTTTAAAAACACGTACTTATCAACAGAAGTAAAAATAAGACAAACTCAGATATCAAAATAGGAAATCCTATCTTTTCAAAACTTATCATTATCACCTTTCTCTGATAACAGCACTGAATCACACAAAAATATCCACATATGACAAGCTTAAAAATGAATTTAGAATGTTCTAAAGAAAGATGTGTAGTATACATATAGCTATAGATTTTTTCAGGAAATCTTTTAGGTGCAATCCTTGAGATCAATTTTTTGAGAAAGGACATTTGCAACCCATATGTGTGAAATGACAGAACTTATGATTCCTGTGAAGCTTGTCCATTTAACCGAGAAAGAGGTTATCTGATCTTTGAAGCAAATCTTTTAGAATTGTTGATTAAAAACCTAGAAATGTGTCCTGAAGGTTGGCATCATCGTTCTGTCAACCAAGCCAGAATAGATTAGGGAAGATGACCTCCATCATAGAGCAGTGTGCCTTTGTGGGAAAGGGCTCCTGGAGGAACGTGCAGCACCCTGGGAGAGAATGGAGGCATCTGTCTCACCAGCCATACCAACTGAATTGAGCCCTGAGGAGGCAGGTGATGAAACCAGACTGTTCACACATTCTCAGATGTCTTAAACACCTCTCTGTGAGCAATACTGTAGTAAATGCCGAGTGGAAGACTCCCCTAACCCACCTCTAATCATTGAGCATTTACCATCAAATGAGACAATTATTTTTTTTCAGGTTTATTTTTTATTTTTTTTTATTGAGTTAATGATAGGTTACAATCTTGTGAAATTTCAGTTGTACATTAATGTTTGTCAGTCGTGTTGTAGGTGCACCACTTCACCCTTTGTGCCCACCCCCCCCCACCCCACCTTTTCCCTGGTATCCACTAAACTGTTCTCACTCCATAATTTTAAATTCCTCATATGAGTGGAGTCATACACAGATTATCCTTCTCTCGCTGGCTTATTTCACTTAATTCCCTCAAGGTCCATCCATGTTATTGCAAATGGAATGATTTTGTTCTGTTTTACAGCTGAGTAGTATTCCATTGTATATATGTACCAAATCTTCTTTATCCATTCGTCTGTGGATGGGCACTTAGGTTGCTTCCACGTCTTGGCTATTGTAAACAGTGCTGCAATAAACATTGGGGTGCATAGGACTTTTGGGATTGCTGACTTCAAGCTCTTTGGATAAATACCCAGTAGTGGGATGGCTGGATCGTATGGTAGTTCTATTTTTAATTTTTTGAGGAATCTCCATACTGTTTTCCATAGTGGCTGCACCAGTTTGCATTCCCACCAGCAGTGTATGAGGGTTCCTTTTTCTCCGCAACCTCTCCAACATTTGTTACTATTAGTTTTAGATATTTTTGTCATTCTAACGGGTGTAAGGTGATATCTTAGTGTAGTTTTGATTTGCATTTCCCTGATGATCAGCGATGATGAGCATCTTTTCATGTGCCTATTGGCCATCAGTATATCTTCTTTGGAGAAATGTCTGTTCATGTCTCCAGCCCATTTTTTGATTGGGTTGTTTGATGTTTTGTTGTTGAGTTGTGAGAGTTCTTTATATATTATGGATATTAAGCCTTTGTCAGATATATGACTTGCAAATATTTTTTCCCAGTTAGTGGGTTGTTTTTTTGTTTCAATCTTGTTTTCATTTGCCTTGAAGAAGCTCGTTAGCCTGATGTAGTCCCATTTGTTTATTCTTTCTATTGTTCAAATGAGACAATTATTAATCCCTATATGACTCAAAGACTGACTTTTTATTAACACGTAGAAAATGAAATTAATTTTTTTCCTATCTTACTTTTTGTCAAATTAAGAGCACCATTTCTTAAAGAATATTCTGACATGTATCTTCTAGTGTTAACAGATGATACATAATAAAAAGTATCCCTAGGTAAACATTTTGGGGATCCATTGGGTTAAATTGAGTGAAATGGGTTTCTTTGGTTCAGGGCTTCTAAAAAACTAACTAATGTGCTTTGGGAGTTTCCACGAGCAGGGTATAGTATGTGATATTTCCCCACATATTTTATCTTAGGTCCCTTTTTCAGGGGCCATCTTATGGGGCTGTTGCTTTGCTCGTTTTCTGTCAATGAATCCCTAGTACCTAGCATGGAGCCTGTTACTGGGGAGACACTCCAAAAATATTTGCGGAATAAAGTAATGAATTCCCTGGATTGCCTGATGACCCACCTGCCGGTTGTCTGTTAGACCTTTACAGAACCATAGAAGATAGGCCATGACTCTGCCTGGCTCTTGTGCTGTGTGCTGCCGACTGTTCAAGTTTGCACCAGCCTTAGTTGCTCCGTATTTCTCTTTGACTAGGTAAGTGCAGAAGGGCATCAGGAGACCTTCCATTCTTGCCTGGTTTACTCTTTCCATCCTACCCTCTGCCCCCAACAACCTCCTAGGTGCCTCCCCATCTCCCTCGGGCAGCACACAAAGGTTACCACGTCAGCCAAAAGCCAGGGTTAATGCCCCAGTGTGTGAAATGTGAGTCACTTCTCAACAGGACAAGAAGGAGGCCGCCTGAACAGTGTGTGGGTCTGAAAACTGCCGCTGAGCATTGCAGGGCCAAACAGAAACCTTCTCTTTTACTTGCACTTTGCTTGACCTGTGGATAAACAAAGACTTTCTATTTCTAGAAATCCCATTGTTTTAACTGCTTTGAGTTTCTTTTGTAAACTTAAAAATCCATGTCTTTATGCAAGGCATTTACAGCTCTGTGGGCCCTGTCTGAACGTTTTTGTCCCTTTTCTGTGTTCGCCTTATGTGTTTTGTTCCCATATGCCACAAACTCTTCGTTATCTGAAAGTCAGCCTTTTCTTTAACAATGTATGACATTAAAAACAGCTAGAAGGTTGTAGTGTGAGTAGAATATCCAATATTGTAGAGAACTTGATAAATGTAACCTCTTCAGGGAAGGAATTGAGAGCATATGAGTCTTCTGCCTCATTCAGCTGGTTATGTGTTAGGAGACTTGCAACATTTAAAAACATCGTAAAAATAAACAGTCTTTCAGTTCCTGTCCTTAAGGATATTTGGAATAGAAGGAGGAAAATAATACTTACAAAATGCTTACTGTGTTCTGGGCTATGCATCTATATATCAATACTGGTATTTCTATTCACATCTATATCTGTTTGTAACAGTGTTACGAGGTAAGTATTCTTTTCCCTCTTTTCCAGAGAAAAAGACTAGGCGTCAGAGAAGTTAGGGATCTTCTGAGATTCATTTATTGAAATTAAATTCTTCCAAAGACAAGATGATAATGTTAAGGTTCAGAGAAATTGGCTACCTTTTGTTATTCCTTTGTTTAAACTAAATGCTTCCAGTGATGGGATGATAATGTATAATATTGGAAAGATATATGTGAAACAGAGAATCCCACAGAGCTTCTGAATATGCTGGTGAGTTTAAAAATACCCACCTTTTGGGGCTGGACCTGTGGCATAGTATTTGAGTTTGGCACATTCCACTTCAGCGCCTGGGTTCACGGATTTGGATCCCAGGCGCAGACCTACAGCACTCATCAGCCATGCTGTGGCGGTAACCAACATACAAAATGGAGGAAGACTGGCATGGATGTTAGCTCAGGGCTAATCTCCCTCAAGCAAAAAGGAGGAAGATTGGCAATAGATGTTAGCTCAGGGTAAATCTTCCTCAGGAAAAAAAAAACAACAACTTTCCCTTGTCTTCTGGAATGCCCTTCCGTTCTTTGACCTTGAGCTACTTGTTATACTTCTCAGAGGTTTTGTTTCTGCATCATAAGATGGGGATGGTAGCGTTCTCTTTGCCTATATTACAAGTTTTGAGTGAAGGAATAAATAGAATAATTTAGGTGAAAGAGAAACTCTTCAGTGCCGTGTAAATAAGGTATTGTTGTTACAAATGGAGTTCTAAATAAGAATGCCTGTGATGTGTTTGGGGTGTATGTAATAGACCTCTCATTTTTTTTTTAAATGTAAGTTTTGGGACTGCTTCCAGTTTAGGCTCAATTTTAAAGTAGGGTGAAAAGTAATCCATTTTTAAATGATCTATGATTCAGTCAATTTTTTTCTTTTACTTTTCAAAACAGAGAGGGCATGTGTGGGGAAATGCTAGTAACAATTAATGGGGCACTCACTATATACAGAATTAGATGTAGAGAGTATGAAGGATATTGCAGAAACAGAAGACATGATTTCTGCCCTAGACGGGTTTAAAGAACACAAATATATTTTCTCCTATTCTTATCTGTCCTACTTATCCAAAATAGTTACTTTGCTAAAGAGAAATCCAAATTTTGATATATTAAAGTCATCCTTTGAACGTTAGAATTTATTTTCTTTTTGTAATTCAATGCCATTGTGCTAATCTAGAGAAATTTGGTGACATAAGATCAGGTTTTAAAATCAGAAATGAAAACTTACAAATCCATTTTTTCAAAGTATCAAAACTCATATATTTTTTTTAAAAGACCAGATCCCGCTTGAATTAGCTAGTGACCAGATTTTTAACATATTTTCTTTTGAGGGAAGTGGACATTTTGATTCCCAAATACTTGTGTTTACATTTCAAACACTTAAAAAAGATTATCATTTTGCTGGGTATGTAAGTCAGTGACTTTAATACTAGACAATCATTGATTTTGTATCAAATTATGTGCTTTTAAGACTTTGCTTTGTTTCTCTCTAGTGGATGACACTGTGGTTGCTATTCCCTATGGAAGTAGACATGTTCGCCTTGTCTTAAAAGGACCTGATCACTTGTGTAAGTAAACCCAGTTGTTTTCCTTTGAGTATTGGGAATTTTAGTCATTACTATTTATGTTTTGTTCCCAGAAGAGATTAAAGTACAGAAGTACAAATCTTTCTACTCTATCATAAGATGATATTTTGAGTCCTTCTGTTTATCTTTTGGTTGTCTGATGAGATAGCAGGAACCTCTGTGGTAATTATCTCTAACCACAGTCATCCTGAAAAATACAAAATAGATGCTCCCAATAGGTTGTTCGTGAGCTAAGCACATGTTTATGCTTTAGTGAATATTATTTCCCGCTCTCTCTCTTCTTCCTTTCCAATCAATCTTAATTTTTTCCTTGCCTCGCCTCTCCTTTTGTTCTTCTTCCTTCCAACCTTCCCTCCCTCTCCTTCTTTCTCCTTTTCTTCCTGCTCTCATGTTCCATTACTTCGCTAACTCAGAGGAACATTGAAACACCAAACGACCTTAACCTTGTAGCATTTAAAGAAAACCATTATGGTGTAATTAAATATCTCATGTATTAGAGACAATACAAGGCCCTAATATCTTGAAGATAGCTATTGGGATTCAAGATTGAAGAGTAATCGTAGCCCCAAACATCAAATGGTAGCATGGCCCCACCAGAGTTTATACAAGAATTGATCTTCAGTCATGTCAAGCCAGCAGTACACAGCAACATCTTTTTTTTTCCTATTACTGTTTAGTGCTGTTTAGAGGTAGACCTGTAAAGTACAAGCAGAAAATTATAGGCTACAAACCAGAGAGGGAGTAAGAGAGGATGTGCTAGTATTTTCTGCAAAATTCAGTTTCACTGAAAGACTTCATTTCCAATGAAGGTACTGGAGGTACTATTAAATCCCATATTATTAAAATATCAAGTTGGTCCCTTGAGCATTTCTGATCTCCTCCACTCTGATTGTTCCTGGTTCCTACAAAGCCATCTATCATCTTCTGCTCTTTCTCCCCTCCCACACACATGCCTAAGAAACTAATTTAGGTAGCAAGCATTATCTTTTGGCAATTGGATTATGAATGAAATCATTCCAGAAAGATAAACAAGAGGAAGACAAATTGGAGCCTGGAAAAGTTCAGATAGCCTACTGTAGTCTTTCTAAAAATAAAAATAAATACATTTCATGGGATAGGTGGGATTTGAAGGGTCATGTGAAATAAAGGAATAAGTAAGGTACAATTCAGGCAAAGCCGAAAGATGTTGATAAGTCACCTTATATGGATCCAAGTTCTTTTCTAACCCTGAACAACCCCCAAAAATATACATTTCACATGTCAAAGGATGATATATGTGTGTACACTATTACCATTCAAATCATTTGTTTTTCCCTTGGGAATTGGATGGGGGTATACACTCGTGTAACAACCCCCCTCAAAAACAGTATTTTTCTGAGCAGTGACAGGATAATATAAAACATCCAGGCCAAGACCATCACCAAGTGGGAGACTGACTCCTGATTGCAGAAGAAAGAATACAAAGCAATAGATGTAGGAGTAAAATTCATTTTTATTAATGTATTATCCTCCCAGATTTCCTAATTTTGTGATCACTAAGACACTAAAGAATTGGCCTTGTTTGGTTTAATTTCTCCAAGGATTTAATAGGTAAAGCTGCATATGATATTCATAAATGATGACAAGCAAAATGGAATCTGCTTTTTTTCTCCAACAGACATACTGTTGATCGCATACATGTAGCTAAGGAAGTTTTTGTTTTGTTTTTGTATTTGGAATATAATTCAGCAAAATGAAGGTGTAAGTAAATGACACCCTGTTTCTCTTTCAGCTCTCTTGCCCTTCACTCCTAGAAGCTGGTCCTAGATGGGACCAACCTTAAATATTTAGGGCCAAACCAGATTAAGAATAGGCAGTCTGGTCAGCCCCAGCTCTTCTTTAATCAGAAGTACCTTGAGAAGGACATCTGGAAGGCCTGGTGATAAAATTGAATCAGATGTTCAGATCAAGCTTAGATCTCCATTTTTCCAAAGCTAAGTTAATTTATGTCCTAGAGATATTTCCATAAATTAGTGCAAATACATGTAAGACAGCTGGAGGAATGACGGCTAGAGGAAGGAGATACGGGACTGTTGCTTTCCTCTGATGACAACCATGTTCTTGCCCCATTCCTTCCCTGAGGTCCTCTCTGCACTGGGGCAGGGGAGGGAAGACTGACCTACTCACAAAGAAGGGCTCCACAGACTTCACCAGAAGGACATGGCGTGTAATTGGACACCAACATTTTCCACCTGTTGGTATTCCTTGTAGTGGAGAACTTGAAATAGACAACATCTAGAATAATTTAGTACAAATATACTTTAGATTCTTTAGTACCTCCAGAGACCTTAAAATTGTCCTTAACCCCAGAACCTCAATCTGTAAAAGATGTACAAGAGGAGTCATTCTGATTGAATGTGGGATAGGAAACACGGAGCCTGACCCAGGCACTCCATCTTTCTGCTGAAGCACCATTGCCAAAACCAAGGGTTCATATACAAGTTTTGGAAACTGTTAAACTCAGTCTGTCTGTCTTTCATGCACTGAGCAATTATTCTAAATCACCTCTCAATCACTTGAGAAATTAATCATCTCTGAAACACACATCATAATTATCATCATCCCTAGCATGTTGTGATTTCCTACAACAAAAGATGTTTCATAGGCTTTGTCATTGGCCAAATTCAGATTGGAATGCTCCAGGAATCAAGAAGTTCTTCTTTCTGTCTTAAGCTCTTGTGAAATATCATAAATGTGCATAATATTAAGTTAAGTACCAAAAAGGAATTTAAAAAGAGAGAGAACTAAAAAAGGTAGTTAGTTACTTCCCTGTCCGTAAGTCACTATAGTCTCTTCATTTTGGGCAATAAGACATATGCAGTAAGTACCAGAAAGTGTAAATAAATACAAGGTAACACAGAAGTATAAAGCCACACAGGTACTGAGGGAATTCAGAGATGCACCCTGGATCTGATAGAGGAAAAAGAAACCTGTAGACTATTCTAGATTGAGGGCCATAAAGAATGAAATTAATAAGATATGTATGGGAATGGTTTAGTCAAAGGAATAGGATTGTGATAAAGTGGGGTGCCCAAATGAGGTCATCTAGGGAGTTAAAGATTTTTTGAGAGGGAGCCTTGAATGCTTGGTAATGCATTTTAAAATGATTTCATTTGCAGCTTAAACTCCTATAGGATCCATAGGTGCCTATTTATTGTGTTTAAATCACAATTTCAATTTTGTCAGCCATATGAAGAATGATACTTCTCCCTGACTCAACTCTAGACTCGGTTGCATAGAATGTGCCTGCATGTGGTCTGTGGTAGCCCTGGGAACATCTTTCTCTCCTCTTCATGTGTTTGATTATGTAGATCTGGAAACCAAAACCCTCCAGGGAGCTAAAGGTGAAAACAGTCTCAGCTCTACAGGCACCTTTCTTGTGGACAATTCTAGTGTGGACTTCCAGAAATTTCCAGACAAAGAGATACTGAGAATGGCTGGACCACTCACAGCAGATTTCATTGTCAAGGTGAGCCCATTTAGGTACCTTGTTTTCCGGCAACATCCAAACTGATGTTCCTTATAATCGCCCATAGAAAGAGAGGCTTTAGGTTTTGCCTAGGGAAAGTCTATTATCCAGGAAGTATATAAGTCAAGAGTTTTGAGCTACATGCTGGACTTTACAGGAATTTATGATATTTCTAAGGTTGTAGGAAAATCCTATGTGTGTATGTGTGTATATAATATAATAAAAAGACTCAAAAAGCCAACATATCATTAGTTGTGTGATATAAACTGTGTTTTTTTTTAAACAAGTTAGGATACAATCATTGACTTATATAAAGTGTCCTCAGTCAAAGAGAAAGACAAACTAATGAGCCATAGACTTGGTCATGCTTCCAGCTGTAAGTTCTGCTTTCTCGTGTACTGGCAACAAGACTAAGTTGTTTCCTTCTATCAGAGCTTCCCTACTCTTCAAGGTAATATAAAACACATTGCTGAAAGCAACATACTCATTCTGTAGGAAAAATGTACACACTAGAAGAACGTTTGGGAATCACAATAAAATAAAACATATTTTCTCCTTCAGTAGGTCAGAAGGACCTGAAGGATTTCAGCTGTAAAGCTGTAAAACTTGTAATGTGTCCAGGACTCCATAAATTTTTCATCATGGGACCTGGAGCCAGAGGACATTTGATTTAAGCTAAGGCTTGATGACCCCATGGCAGCTGGAAGTAAAAACGCATATAGGAAAATGTGATAGGCAGTGAGGTTGGATGGTAGAAGTGTTCCAGAGTGCTGTCCTCTGTCTCCCTCTGCATGGCAGCTCTTTTTAATCCAGTCCAGGTGCCAGCCATGTGAATGTGAACAAGAAGCTACAAACCATCAGAGAGAGCTCATGATAGAAATGATGCTGTACATAGTTAAGTAATTTCAGTTAAATAAGCAAATACAGTAAAAAGTTAAAAGATGTCTTTATTTTTTGAAGCCCTTTGAGTACTGTTGAATAAAGCATTTATATTAATTTCCCTAGTGGCCTTGCAAGAGTTAATACACATACCAAAAGTATAGAATTGGATTTAAGTAATATTATTCACATTTGAGCAGTTCACAGCGTTGTCAAATGCATTTCATATATACAGCTGCCTTCTGCACATCACCACGTGGATGTCCCGTAGGCACAGTGAGCTCTTCGTGTCCAAAAGTGAACTTGTCTCACCCTAGAAATCTATCTTCCTGATTTCTTATCTTGTGAAATAATACACTGTTTACCCAGCCAAGTCAGAAAGCTTGGATTCAAACCAATTTCCCCTTCTCCTATACGCCCCTAAATCCAGGTGTTAAACTTTGTCAGTTCTACCTCCATACCATCTCTCAAGACTATTCTTTCCTCTCCATCCTTGCTGCCACTGTCTTGGTTTAGGCCTCCGTATTTCCCTCTTGAACTAATACCAGGGACTCTGAATGAGTTTTCCAGCCTCTGATCTGTTGACTGTGTTATCTTCAGAGTGAGTTTTCTAAAACCATAACTTTCCTCTTCATAATCCTGGATTGCCCTTCACCTCCACTATTGCTTTGGGATTTAAATGCAAATCCATAATACAGCATCTATTACTTTTCATAATCTGGATTCTGTCTACCCTTCCAACCTCACCTTTGACTTTTCCCATTCTGTTTGAACCAATTGAATGGCTCACATGTCCCTCAACATCTTGTACTGTCAGAACCCATTATCTTTGTCAAATGCTGCACCCTCTGTCTGCAATGCTCTTACCTTTTTTTCTTCCATTCTCTTCACTAACGCATACTTGTTCTTTAGGATTTCCTCCTTCCAGAAGCATCCTGTGATTCACCCCTAGATTCCTGTTTACATTACATCTCCCTACTGTGTGGTCCTTGAGGGCAGGGACTGAATCATATTTGTCTTCATCTCTCGGTAAGAAGAACCCAATAAGCGCTGACAGGTGCTGGATAAATAAAAGACTCCTGCCACACATGGCAGTTGCTGAAGTAGGTCAGATGCTGACATCTTCATTTTACCTGCAAGGAAACTGAGCCTTGAGTGATGTGTCCAAGCTTATGCTGATGATAAACCAGACCGAAAATCACATCTTTTTGCTTCTAGCCCAAAACTCTTTTCAGAATTCTGTGTTGCTTCTAAAAGCATATTGTTTTCTTCTATATGTAAATATATATATTTAAGAAAAATGAATTTAAAGAAGTTTTTGATACTTTCCTTGATGCCTCACACCTATAAATATCTTTATTCAGAAACAAGCTAAGCTATCATTTTAGTGATTTTTGCATTTATATCCTGTTTGGTGACCTAGCTTCAGGTTGCAAATGAGAGGAAATTAAGGTTTCATTAGAAAATATCAAATTCAAATAAATGTAAAGTTATTCTAAAATATATACTTTTTAAAATCAGTTTACTCAAAATTGAAAATGAGCCAGATAATTTAAGACACAGGGGAAAAAAAGAAGAAAATTACCGTTTTTCCAGTGACTCACAATGAAGCAACTTTTTCTTCCCTAATTTTCCCAGGAAATAGCTGAGAATGAAAGTTTACCATTTGATTACTTATCGTCATTCATGATTGAGGTGCTTAGTTAGGTATTATACACACAATTTATAATTCAGTTCACAGTATCATTCAAAGTGTAGTCTCTTTTGCATTACATATTAATTTAAGCAATGAGTTCCTTTTTGAATGAGATACACTGGATTCAGAATGGTCATTTGTCAACATCTCCATGGAGTTTTATTGCCAAAATAACCATTTTTGTTTATTTAAAAGGAAAAGACATCTTTTACACGAGAGGAAGATTTTCTCACAGAATTGTTATATATTGCTATTGGTTCCAGAATAATGTTTTGGAATCTTTCCTTCTGGCCACCTTAAAAACTGGACTAAATTCTCATCTTACTTCCTAGGGGAGCATTTCTTCCAAAAATCTAAACTTGATCCATCGACTGTGCAAACATTTTTGGCAATACTAGCGTAGAGTGGTAGAAAGAATAGCGCTCTAGAGTTTGGTAAATTCTCCTGCTTACTGAGTGTGTGACCTTGAGTATATCACCTTACCTCCTTGAGCCTGTTTACTCACTTGTAAAGTGGGAATACAACACCCACCCCCATAGAGTCTTCGGGAGGAATTGAGTGAGATAGTGTGTATAAAAGTGGATAGAACCAAATTACTTCCTTTCCGTCTTTTCAAAATGCTTTAATTTCCAGTCAAACCTATCATAATACTGTGTCTACACAGAGGCAGAAAGCTGCTTCTCTGAACATGGTCAGAGGCTGATCAACTTACAGGTGGTAGATCCAGGAGCAATTTGGCAGGCGTAGCTATTAAGACAAATGGATATGAGAGCAGACTGGCTGTGACATCTGTCATCACATTAATTGTTAGGGACCATTGGCTATTGGCTGGATGGCTGGCTCACTTCGTATCCCCTTCTTCCCCTATCATGCCATGTGTATTTTTCTGAAGCTGCAGACCCAATGAAAGATAACGACCTTCCCAGATAGAAGAGGGTCTTTTTCAGTCATAGTCCATCTTTCATTAGAACTTCCAACTTAGCTTTACCTGTGAAAGCAGCTAAGGTATATTTATACATGTTCAGCTTGTACCCATTTTAAGAAGAAAATCATATTAGATAGAAAAGTGATAGATGGGTTCTTAAGCCACCAAAGCAGCAGAAATACACAGCAGAACAGTAAACAATAAGCACACTTAGAGCTAGGAATGCAGACTCACAAGTCATGCACTAATAACTAGAAAGCAGTTATTTCCTACAGAGGACCACTTACTAAATGCATTACATTTTCATAGTTGGGGAATTTGGTTGGGAAGATTGGCATCATCCCAATTGTTGCCAAACCAGCTTGTTTGAGTTCTCTAGGGAATAGAAAGCTCGTAGTTTCCATTTGCATCAGTTAAAGTATTAAGCAGAGAGGACACTTTCATATTTCTTTCTGGACAGCCTTGAGCATGACCCTGTTCGTAATTCAGCACCCAAAAAATGTTTTTGTTATGAGGGGAAACAATAGGAGGAACCCCTGGAGAGAAATCACATGTGCAAAGTTTTGGGAGTTTCACTTCATCAAGTAAGTTTATAGAACTTCCATGTACATCCTTCTTTTAGGAGATGCTTGATGCCTGGGGTAGATTGACTTTTAAATACGCTATCTGCCCTCTCCTAGCATACAATGTCATTTGAGAGCTAAAACACTAGATAGGAAATTTTGAAATAGTGATGTATATAATTCAGTGCTAAAACAAAATGGACAGATGGTAAACACTATAGATCCTCATTTCAGGCTAATGTGATTAAGAAAGACTTTGTGAGACGTGGGCAGCCTGTGAATCTTGGATGTGATTGAAATAATCAATACTCACAAATAATAGTTTGAAATTCCAAAAGTAGTTGAAAGGACCATGATCAGTGTATAATTCATTTGTTTGTTCATTCATGCATACATTTATTCAGCAATTTTTGGACACCTACTACGTGCCAAACATTGTAGATGATGCTGAAGAAAAAGTGATGAGCAGGATAAATGGTACCAGCCTTCATGGAGTTTACAGAATATGGAGGAGAGAGGCAATAAAATAACAATTACATTAATATTAAGTGTTTGTAAGCACTTAAGTGCTATAAGGAAGATATTGTTGCATATTTTTGAAAGCCCAACATAAGCATTTTAAAGTATTTTTACAGTTTCTTGAGGATTCACTATCACCATCAACCTCCAGAACAGCCCCAAATGAATCTAGTAGACTGAGGCATTTCATAAACAGATTCATCTGTTTTCCATTTTATCCTCTCACTAGCGGGCATACTGACTTATTTCTACCATTTCCAAGTGCTCCCAAGTTGTCACATCCTTGGCTGCCCTGAGAGCACTGTGACCAAGTCAAATAGCGTTGTGGGTCCCAGCTCAGAGGCTCACAGTAGTGGGTCTGCCCACGGCTCCCGTTTGTCCACCTTTTCTCAGGCCAGAGCAGCAACTCACTGCAGCCAAGGCAGACTAGGGGAGCCCTGCCTGCCAACCCCACTAGCAGCCCATCTGGGGCAAAAGTTTCTACATCAGTTAGAGAAAGGAACCTAGTGGAGGAACATCCCAAGGCTCACAAATTGCCCTTTCCCCAACTGAGAAGAAAAGTGTATGGCATTTCATAGTGCTTCATCTGGGAGAGCCTTTGTGTATTTGATGATGTCTTTTGTGTGTTTGTAATTTCTCCTCGATTCCCTTGATTTTACATGGACTTAGAGCTCATCCATTCCACACACACATTTGTGCTGCCCTGCAGCTCTATTATGACAGAGTGATCAATTGCTAGGGAAAGTGACCAGGTTTTGTCTTCCCCTTTACTTTCAGTGTGACAAGTCATTATATTGAATTAGAAACACTGAACCATTATAATTATAGGAAGAAAAGCTTGGTTCAGAACATTCTTTTTCCTTATTAATTTAAGGAGGTCAAAATTACACATGCCAGATGTGTTTAGCTCCCTAAAACAAAATTCTAACGTGTCAAACTGAAGCCTTCAACATACTCTTGAGAACTAGAACCTAATACTGGAGGATTTAGGGTTTATGAAGCTCCAGGACTAATGATAATAAGGGTCCTAGCAGCCCAGAATTAATAAGGCCAGCAAAAGGGAACATGGTGGCTCATCTCTGTAAGCAATAATTAAGCTCTCAAGGTTAGACAACAGGGTAGCCTCTTGTTTTTATTTTAAACATTTTTTTCTACTTTAAAATGAAAAGTTAAGAAGATACTGAGAAGAGAGATTCAAGGATACGGCTAAAGATAAATGCGTATGTCTTCATATCACTGCTGAGAGATTGCTTGGTACCATGAGAAGAACGGCAGCTTTACAGCCAGGCAGACCTGAATTCAAATCCCAGCTCTGCTATTTCCTGGCTGTGTAGCCTTGAGGAAGTCACTTAACCTCTCTGAGCCTCATTTTTCTCACTGTAATGTCAATGAGGATGATAACACAGAGTAGTTTTAAGATTAGATTTAATATAAACAAAATGTACCCTACACAGCATAGGAATGTAATAAGTGCTGGTGGTTGCGGTTGCTGTTGCTGCTGTTAGTAAAAGAAGAAGGAGACTATAGAGAAGGGAGAAGCAGGAATGTCATCCGTGTGGAAGGGACCATACAAGAGTATATGGCCAGCAACTGGGATACGTCATGGTTGGGTTTATCTATTTGAAATAACAATGTCCCTGTTCGATCCTACTCTCTTTTCAAACCTAGGCAGAGTCTCAGCATTTATGCTCATTACGCATCATTTTCATTGAACTCATTAAGAGCAAGACTCTTTTTAAGCTGCTTGTTTTCTTTCCTTCGACATGTTGTTTACTAACTCTCCACCTTGACACCAAAACTTGTCACTCATTCCTTCTTCTCGGGGCATGCGGTGCTTTTATTGGTAACTTCCAGGGAGCTGAAAAAAGGACCTGCTCCATCTTTTTGCCTCTTGAACCAAACTAAAAGATAGACCCAGATGCTGTAGATATACTAGAGCAAGTTTCCTTCAAGGATTTTGGTGTTATATCCTCCTCATTTTGATGTTTTCCCCACTTTCCTAGGACTCAGTTTAATTTCTAGCATCCCAGAAGGAACTCCCGTAAAACAATCCATCTCTCTGGATCTAAACAAATTTTCTGGTCTTTTCATTTTTTCACGGAGCTTGTGTTCAGATGAGAGCCCTCGTCTAATAGCTTTTCAGCATGATAACCACACATCCCAAGAGAACTGTAGGCTTTTGTGAGCCTAAAAAAAAGAGCTTTCCAAAGAATGTGATTAATACTACATCCCTAAGCAAGCAATTAGGTATCCTGTCCCTGACACATAGGACTGAAAAATATGAATCTGTAGGCCATGCTCCCTTTTGTGAAAGATGCTGCATTGCCTCAGCTGTTTTTGCCTTAAGGTAGGGAATTGTATCACGGTTCATTCTAGTTAGGAAAGACCTGGATGCTCCGTAGGTCAGAATCCCAGCATAACATGAGATATTCTGTAGCTTTTCTTTCCAGCTCTTTCCAGCTCTTTTTCTGGTCTTTTCCAGCTCTTTCAGACTTTCTGAGAAACATTGCCATATTCTCATCAAAACTCCAAAAACTGATCTAGGATTTAGCACCTACTCCCTCTTTATTCCCTGCTCCTATTTTCCCCTGCATCCTAAATGTTTAATCCAGTTGTTAACCTCAGCAGCAGAAAGATAAGGCTATCTTTTTAAAAATCTGAAGGCTAAATCAATCAATTTATCCTAGATAAAGAGCAGTTGGGACAGTGATAAGACTTGAAAACCTTATTAAAGACTTAGATCATGTGATTCAGTGGACTCTGCTGCTTCTCTAATGGCTGTAATGGAGTTAGAGTAAGAGATGGTCCTCTCAGTTGTCCATGGAACTTCCTTTAGTGTAATAAATAGTCCAAGCCTTGCCTACCCATCTCAAGGTTGTATGACATATTATTCTGTCTTCATGAAACCAAGGCATTGCTCCTGTTGGGTACTTTCTCCTTCTCTTCCAATTTGAGTATGTTTCCTCAACCTGATACTTTTAAGAACCATTATAAAATTATTGACTCAAGTCACCCCTTTAAACAAAAAATGGAGTTGTAATTTCCATAAGCACATGTTTTATTTGAAGTAATTACTTTTAAAATCTAAGTTGGTGTTTTCCAAAAGCTTGGTTCTTGGACCATCGGCATTTGAATTGCCTGGATCTCTGGGCATGGGCCCAGGAATCTGCATTTTAGCAATCTTCCAGTTGGTGACTTTGTGCATTAAAATATGTGAATCACTAAATTGCCAGGAAACTCCTTGTAGGTTTCTAAGTGGGAAGAGCTACTTAATTCTTTATCTCCTTTTTTTTTCTTTAACCAAAGACAGGGTCTTTCATGTTTTGCAGCATATAGCATTTATAATTTTCATAGAACAAATTGTCTCTGAACCTACATTTAAAAATCCACATAATTTTACCTGTTATACCAGAAAGGTTGAAAATAAAAGAGAAAAAGAGAAAACGTGGCTAGGGATAAGATCCTACTGGCTTCACAAGTATCCCTCGTTCTGTAGCAGAACAGAACTGGGAAGGTGATGATGGTGATGGCATATGCAGGGACGTTTGCCGGTTAAATGGTAAGACAGGCGATATTGCCAATGCCACTTCTCTCCCAAGGCAGTCCCTCACATAGCCTGAGACCATCAGTACAACCATATGTCCTTGTCCAAAGTTGCAAGGGACTTAGAGAGCACTGCCCTGTCAGACTAGTTTCTCTACTTTGCTGTTGTCTCCTACAGATCCGCAACTCAGGGCCAGCGGACAGTACAGTCCAGTTCATCTTCTATCAGCCTATCATCCACCGATGGAGGGAGACGGATTTCTTTCCTTGTTCAGCAACCTGTGGAGGAGGTAATGGTGTTCACTTAGCTGAGGAACCATTGGCTTCTGTGAAGGAAGACTTGGCTATTATAAGAGTAGAAACACTTCAGCATGGGAGAAAATTAGTGATGTGGTGGGTCAGATCTTTTCTTCTGGATGGGGCCAAATCCTAAAGCCATCCTGCACGGCAGATGCCTCAGTCTAGGTGCCCCGTGAACATTTTCTGTCTGTGGAGTCCCATTAGAGGAAACAGTCTTTACTCTCTTCCTTGATTCCAGGGAAGGCCAGGACAAGAAATATCATAGGTTGGCAACAGCTTGGTCCTGAAGTGATTCTGTTCACTTGAGAATAAACCACTCATCTGGTGGAAGTGAACTTATTTATTCAGGAATCAACTGAAGAACATTTGTCAGGCCTACTACATGGCATGATGTGTCCAAAAAGAATGAGAGATTGATTTAATTAATGAAAATAGTTTATCACCAGAAAAAATATTACTGCATTGTAGGCTTAGGAGCAGTCAGTTTTCAGCTTTACCTCATCATCCATGCATTAAAGGGAATGCCACTTGCCTTATTTATTTATTAAAATCTGTATCTCCTTGAAAGTCACCACATGAATTCTTCTCTCTGCTCCGTCACGTATATAACATGGACAGCACTTTGCATTACTGGAAAAGGTGTTTTTCCCCCATTTTCTGCTCTTCATAATTATGGTGGTTACATAGTAATTCCTTTGAATTATTTAATAATAATTTATTTAGAATTTCCCTATAGAAGATCATTTAGTTCACTTAAACTTTTCTATTATAATGTAATGAATAACTTAATACTTAAGTTTTTTTTCTCCTTTCAAATTATTTCCTTGGAAAAATTCTCAAGAATGAGTTTCAGAATTTTTGTGGCTATTGGCATATAGCACCAAAGTTCTTTCCAGAAGGGTAATAAGCAATGTATGAATATTTTAGTCCATTGCCAACTGAGCCAGTGGATTGTCATTTTTTAAAATTTTGCTAATTTAATTGGTATAGAATTGTATGTATATTCCTTTAAAAACTAGCACATCAAATAAATTCTAGCTCCAGCTTCATGGAAAATCCTGTTAATTGGTTGGTTTTAAGTAGTTAATCCAGATAGGTATCACTAGATTATTTTTTTATTGAAGTATATTTGACAGACACTATTGTGTTAGTTTCAGATGTAGTGATTTGACATTTATTTATATTACAAAATACATTAACCATCTGTCATCACTAGATTATTTTGACAGGAGAAAAGAAGGATGGTACCTCAAAATGAAGACAAACGATTATCCATTAATTTTTGTAAGGCAATAAGAACATATGATATAATTCATCTTCAGCTGTTATCTCTGTCTACATAATGTGAACAAACCACTAACACTGAGGTTCTATAAAGCAATGTTAGATTTTAGCTTAACAGCAGTTAGTCAAAAATACCATCACATGCTTTTACTTGGTTGTTAAATAACTATTAATTCAACATTTAAGCATTTCAATAAAATAGTGTTTCCATTTTCTCTCTCTGTCCAAAATAGAAAATTGCTTTGTTTAAAAATAAACTGCCCATTTCTTTGATGTTTCTTGAGAGTATGTTATTTGGATACATCTATTAATGACTAACACAGGAAATAGTTTCAAAGCAAGAAATCAGAGGAAATGATTTTTTTCTTCTTTTCTTTTTAAATGAAAACCATGCTTTGTGGAGGTTGCAATTCAATAATATGCCCACTACGCCAGTTTCACATAGAGCTGATGTTGGAGTGTAACTTCAGTAAACTTGACAATGGCTTGCCATATAATAAGGCAATTACTGTTAGATTCATATATATCCAACCCCTTTGGGCCTTATTTTCCTCACATCTAAGTGAAGAAGTAGAACCATCAGTGGTTTTCATATGTTTGAGCTATCAAACCCTTTCTTCAAAGGAACCCTTACTAAGAAGCCCAGATAAAAGGAATACCACTCCGAGTAAGGATGTGAGGGATGTGGAAACCAGGCTTCCTCCCATTTCATGGACCACAGCTTGAAAGTTACTGAAGAAATGATCTCTCAGTTCCCTTTTACCTCTCTGGTTCCAAATTCACCTGGTTGACCATTTTGCTAAGTGTAAAGAATTGCTACTCCAAATACTTTGTGAAACTTTAGAAAACAGGATTATCTGGCCATTTGGGTCATTTATTTAATTTTTGACCTGAATTTTCATTTCACACACTCTAGATTAGCTTGAAAGGAACGTTTGTAAGCTGACAAATTATGATTTTTAAAAATCATCATCTCAGATTTATAATTTACTTATTACTTGTGCCCACATTTTGCTACATGGTAAATTCTGTCCTTAAGTAGAAATTATTTTATGGAAAATTACAAATGATTATCTTGCCATAAAATTATCTGCTTTAGAGTATAATGTAATTGAAATATAAAAGTATATTTACTTACATAAAATATCATTTTGCTCTTTGATTTTCTTATAAAACAAAAAATATGGAACATGTGTTCCTACCCGTTACTTTCCATGCTTTTCATCTTTACAGTAAAATTGTTAAAAGGTCTCTTTTTAGGTCTTTAATGAGCAATTAATTTTTGTGGGTGGTCTGAGAACATAGCCTCAAGCCAGGAAATCTGGTTTATAAGCCTCCTTCTGATTTCCTAAAGTCTTTTGCAAGTCTTTTAAATAGTCTAAATCTGACTTTCTAACACATATTTAGCAATAAGAATATTCAACCACCTGCCAGAGAGAATATATTTTGAATTCAGTTTGGGTTAGAATGATACAAAAAGCCTAATTTAAAAAAATTCTCTATGTACATTTATTTTTCACCCCAAGAATCTAAGTCCTTATCACCCACCCTGCCCCAGAAATCCACAGGACAAGGAAGAAACAGGCAGAAAATATAAAACACATTTTAAGTGTTACTCAGCAACATTATTTTTTTTAAGAGGATTCGCTAAACAGTGGAAATTTGTGCAGGGGAACTAAGAAATATTGGCTAGAGACAAAGAGAATGACAAAGGATTCTGGGTGAAGCAAAAAATGGATAGGAGAAGGTATTTTTTTAATTCTGGAGGGAAACTTGGGATTCATGATGGCTACTGTTGGGGTCTTAATCAACCATTTATTCAACCTAACCCATTCAGGTTGAATTTAGGCAAAAATAATGTTACCAGGCAGCTGGTAGGACCTGATCCTGTGCTGTCTCCCATCGTCCCCCATTGACCAAAGGGAGTGGTATCAAGGTTTAATTAATTAATTTATTTATTTGAGAGTTTATTCTCCCTGGTGCTCCAGGTACAAGGGAGGCAATTTTGCATCCTTGCATGAAATGGTTGGTGAATAAATACTGATGATCTTTTTTGGATACAGAATTCTCTGTTGGACTTTTAGATTATACAAAACAAATTAGTATGAAGAGTTCTTATGACGGAATCTTATAATCTAGCTGTGCCTTTATGTAGTTCAAGCCTTATGGTATAATTTAATTCCTAAAATTTGAGTATTTGAGGCCTACAAAAATTAATGAGCCTTCTATTTATCTGTCTTTTGTCCGGGAAACGACTTGAGCCTAGGGGCACAATTTCCGTTAGTGTGAGGTGGCCAAAAAGCATAAATAAACCTGTTGCACTGACATGTGCATTTAAACGTGCCTGCATGGTTTGATACTGCAGGTTACCAGCTGACATCGGCTGAGTGTTATGATCTTCGGAGCAACCGCATGGTTGCTGACCAATACTGCCACTATTACCCAGAGAACATCAAACCCAAACCCAAACTTCAGGAGTGCAACTTGGATCCTTGTCCAGCCAGGTCAGTCGAATTTACTAGTTTATTTATCATAAACATAAATCGAGTTCCAAATAAGCTAGTTAAATGAAAATCTTTTGATTAAAAATAAATAAGTGTTGCTGTCCAATGTCCATTCCTAATCAAGTGTTATTAGTACCCACGCCCCTCGTCCTTATTGCTATCTGATGCCATCTCAGGGTCCATGGCTTTTCCATTTGTAAAGGTGCAGGTGAAGCTCTCTTCAGAGTTTTTTTCTTTTCTGATTTCTTTTCATTCTGGTTACTTATTTCTCTCTTTAACAAGGTCCAAGCCAATGGACCTTAACAAATGTAATGGAACAATGTTCTCAGGATTCTTTCTATTTTAACTTTGCCACCTGACCAGTGACACGATCAGTGCAAACCATAGTTAAGGGTCACAGCTGACCCATTTTAGCTTGTGGTGGGCCACACTGATTACCTGGGATCAAAACCAGTCTTAGCACAGTTCTACATTTGAACAAACTGAGGCTTTGTTAAAGAGAAAGCAGGACTTATTTCCAATAGTCACATTTTTTTTAAAGGTCTTTCTAATTAAGAGGTCTAAAGAGACACTTGACACTTTCACATATCATTGTTTGCTTTTTGGAAACCATAATTGGCCCTGAATTATTTGTAGGATCAAGAATCAGACTGACAAATGGAATATCTCAGATGATAAGCAGTCGTAGAAATGCAAGTCAAGAATCTTTTCATGGGCGTAACATTTGTCTTTGTCGTTGCAACACTTCCTGGCAAATCTCTTTATTAACTTAGCTTACTCATCCTCAACATATGAGACAAGATGTAAGAAAACTCTTCTCCTACAAAACTAATCATGAAGACCAAAAGATAAAGAATCCTTTCCAGCCTCCTTGGACTTCTGAGAAACACCTGAATGTTATTTTTAAAATCATAGTTTACTAATTATCTATACATAAAACAAAACTTTGAACAGTTAAAATGCTACATGAACAACGCGTAGCTTTGATTGGAGACAATGCAGTTTTAGTTTTTGTTTTCTGCTGTGAACTTTTTGGAGTTTATTTTCTTGTACTCTTCCTGCCTCACATTCATGAATTCTAAATTCGACTTGTGATGTGAAATTGTCTATTTCATATACCTAGCTCATAAAAGGGAACTCAGAATAAGAGTTTTTCGTTAAAGAAAGAGAAAAAATAGATATTTTAAAATTATGTAATTTAGAGTGAAGTTTAATTTAGCTTCATATTACACCAGAAAGTTATTAAAAATTGAATATGGTATAAAAACTGAATGAGGTGTTAAAATTTTGCTTGGACGTCTTTATTTTGGAAATATAAAGGGTTTGAAGTATTTTTAGCCAAGAAAATTATAACTAATACAATTGAACTCTATTTTAAAATTATTCTGCTTATTATATATCTTTATTCATATCTATATCAGGAAGACCAGTGTGTGAAAACATAGTTATTAGTTATCCCAATTCAAACAGATCGACTCAGTCATGGAGAGACTATGAAAGTATTATGCACACTTTCATGAAAATCTGTGTGCATTTCTAGAAGAAATGAGGGATTCACTCCCACACTGCGTAAAACTTTTCCCCACTGGGAAAAAACTTCAGTGAGGAGATGGCCATGGAAGACAGGGGTGAAATACAACCATTTTGTTAACAATTTTAAGAAAATGTTTATAACCAGAAAAAAGTTATCCAGTTTTGTACGACTTCTGATTCTTACCTATCTTCTCTGTTGGAGTAATAATTGTGGCCTATTTCTTATGGAAAAGCAAAAGGCCATTCTATATCAAAAGAACTTTGCCTGTGAAATGTATGCTTTTTTTGCATCTTATGTTATTTTAAAACATCTAATACAGCACATGTACAAATGTTGGGACAGGTGGCTATTAATAAAAAAAGAAAAGTGAGAAAAGGAAAGAGAGAAAATAAGTTAGAGGCAAATGTCAGGAAGCTGCTTTTTTATTGCAGAGGTAATTAAACAAAGCTGTAAAAATTAAGACTTAGCAGTAGGAGAGATTTGAGAGGAAACTGCTTTAGGAAATGTGGCTATGCTACTCTGAGGTTAAGAAACTTTAGGATTGCTATGAAATTCATTGAACTTATTTGCATACCTGGGATCAAATCAACTTTCCTGAATTCCAAGAGAAAATAAGAAGTGATGGTCTGAGAGAAGATAAAGAGACTGCAAAATAGATCTACCCTCTCATCAGACAGCAAAACCAAACCCTCAAGGAAGTATTTTCCAGCTACAGCTTTAACTGTCTAATAGGAAAATCAAAAGTGATACGATGGCATTAAACCAATGCCTTTGTGTCCAAAATTAGAATCCTTCAAAAGGGAAAACATAGATGTGCTTAGTACAGATAAAGTCACGTGTTTTTAAACTTCCAAAGAAATTTATTTTATGTAGCCATTGAGATGTCTGTTCACTTTGCTTATATTACACTTGTAGGATTTTGGCCTATTATATGTTATTTGAAAGCAAAATCCCATTTAGATAGCCAAGTTTATTTGCTGTAAAGACTGGAAAGTACCATGGACAGCAAAAAGGAGCTAAATATAATTAAGTCTGTAACCTGGGTTTGTTACTTTACCCTTCTGAGCCTCATTTTAGTCACCCACAAAATGGGTATGAGAGAGCTATTTTTTGCACTAAATTAGTGGTTTTCAAACTGTGCTTATAGAACCTGTTGTTCCACAGAGTTCTTCATTAAATTTCATTTGATATATTTTGAAGTATCTTTAAACAACTCAAAAATGTATATTCAAACATGTTAAGCTAATTTTGTTTATTTGAGCAAAGCTAAGTTGTAAAAATTGTTGTAACAATTGTAAATATGGTGTGCTACCAAAGTAGGCACTTTTTTGCCCTCATCGTTAAGTTCTTTGATTATGTCTCCAATTTTGAAAAAATAAGTATCCTAAGATTACAGATGAGCTGTAAAAACTGTTATCATTAGCAACTACTTCTCTTTGATAAGAGAATTTTCTCATTAAGACACATCTAAAACCAAAATAAGCCAGAAATAAACTGGATATGACAACCATTAGCCATAATCCTTGATATCTAATTTTCCTATTTACCAAGATAGGCTCACTGTTCTCGCTAATTTGCTTTATAATAAGTAAACGTATGCATTTGAGCTAATAAATGATATCACTTACTCACTTCACTCACCAACAGCATCCATTGGCTTCCATGGTTGTGGGTTGGCTCATCTAGTAGTTCTTGGAGCTAAAGAGATTGTTGACCTCTAGCCTATTCTTTTCAAAATGATTTTTGTTTTATGTTTTTGTGGCTTTTTTTCTGATTCTTAATGCCAACTTAGAAATGTTGATGAGTTAAAAGTCTATAACAATAAAACTCACCAATAATCTCCAGTGCCCACAAATAACCACTGTTAATGCTTTTGCTATATTTCTTTTCAGCCTTGTCTGTAACTCATAACATAGATGAAATCATAGTTTAGACACTTGGAATTCAGTGACTTAGCGTTCTTGGTTTCCACTATTCTAAAGCAAGCTTGAATGTCTATGATATGTAGGAACATTTTACTGAGACAGGAATTTGTGTCCCTTACACTACAAGACCAACCATTGAGCCTACCTGGCTGCCAGCAGTTCTATCCCAAGAGAGCTTTGTTGCTCTCTGCTGGTGTCAATTTATGCAGTCATTTTTATGAAGTGATAAAATACTTTGTTTCCTAGCCAAAAGTGGTCTCAAAAAGGTAAACCAAAACTTAATACTTAATGGAAGGGAAGAGAAAGTGAAGTTAAAAATGCAATGACTTTCAGCTAAAATTAAGAATGTTTCTCACTGGTGACTCAAGAGCTATCATATCACCAATCCCATCGTATGTTCTATACACAATGTTGTATATTTTCTGGTGGCAGGCCCAACGTGGGCACTCCCAGAAGTCCAGAGGCATGCCTCTCCTCTGGGAGCCTCTGTGTCAAAGATCTGTTGCATGTTTAATTTGTTTTCTGCTTCATCCATTTAACACTATAGCAGGAACTCTTTCCCATGGAGCTAAGACACTTGGAATCTAATCAAATGAGAAATCCTCTCTTATGCCTGCCATGGTATAATCATAGCTTCTGTCTTACACCAGGGGAACAATTTTTTTTTAATGCAGTGCCTGCTGGTTTGTGTAATGATTTGTATCTCTTTGCCATCATGTGACAGATGATGGCAAAGTATGCCTATGGTTCAGCAACAACTAAAAAGGCATAGCTTTAGTTCAGTTAATAAGCACTTCATGTTTTCAGAGTGGCTTTAAATGTAAAATATGCTACATTTGGCCTTGCATATCTCAGTCTATGAGGCTGGTAAGACTGTTAAGGCTGTCTGGGGGAAATTGTGCAAGACACTGTTTGTGAGAAGATCAGAGAACCACCTTTTCAGACATTTTTGGCACAGACTTCTGGTTTTTCCTCCAAGGCAGTAATGAAGGGGGCTTAAGTTGGCAAGGGTTGGACAAGTGAAAAAAGCTCTCACTCATCACACTATCATGGTCACAATCATTAGCAAACAAATCTGTTTCAAGCTGAAACTGCATCCAGATTCCCCCTTCCCTGAAGGAATTCAGAGCAACAGTCCTAAGCAAATGCCCAAACCTGTATGCCCCAAGCGGCAGTTCTTGGTGAATTCAAATGGACATTTTTGTCCAGCTCCATTTAATTTGACAGCAAATTGCGTAAGTCATCCCTGGCCATGGACCAAATTGTGAGCAAAATCTCAAAATTGAATCCTAATGCAAGTTTAAAGAAATAATCTGCATCATGAGAGGCAGGGCATGTAGTGGGAATGTAAAAACCCGGTCACACTAACTTGATGACCAGTTTGTACAATGGCCATACAGCCTGATGGTTAGAAGGGGAGCTTTGGGGTAAAACAGCTTGTCTTGGGATCCTGGCTCTGCCACTTAGTAGTTGAGTAGCCTTTGGAAAATTACTTGTTCTCACTAAGTCTAGTTTTTTCATCCGTGAAGTGAGGATAATAACAGTAGTTACCTCATAGGGTTGTCATGAGGCATAAATGGCGTAATACATTTAAAGAGCTTAGTAGAGTGCCTGACACTTGATAAGCACTCAATAAATATTAGTTGCTGCAGCTATTATGACTAAGATTATGGTTATGATAATGTTGATGTTACCTCGGAGAGACTCTAAATCTCTCCAGAAATCAGCTTTCTCCTCCATGAAAGGAGAAGGTGGAAGTCTAGAATTCTATGTGGGCCTAAAAAGGTAGTTCTCTATTTTAACAACAAGAGACACCAGTTCCTAGGAAATACCTTCATGAAAGTAAATCACATTTATCGAATTTTTAAAATTAGAATCATCATGAAAAATTAAGATAATTAGCAACTCCTGAAGTCTCAGTGTCCAGTTGTCTAATAATCCCCACTTAACCAGCTGTGAGACACTGCCATTTAATTCACATGAGATTTATGCCATGTCCATCTTCAAAAAAGGAGAACTCAGTGTAAGAACTAGAAAGTGATTGACCTAGTTAGCAATTAAAGTATAATGAAATGTTTTCCTAGTCACAGAGGTCTTGTTGTTTTATTACAATAGGTAAATGATTTAGAAAAGTAACTTCCTTCCTTTTGATTAACCTCATTTGAATATACTGCTTTGAGTAGCTAATGAGTAAGCACTAAGAAAGACTACCTTAAAATCTCACTTCTACTTTCATGCATTATTCATAGTGAGATAAATAAAGCAGAGTTCTGGTGCTTTATAGGATGCATGGTCATACCCTTCTCTGGTTGATAGACATACCAGACATCATCAGACAATCAGCTGTATAACTCAGTTATTAGGGCAGTTCAGTTCTTCTACCCAACCAGCTCATTACTAATAATAATGGTCACTTTTTATGTTACATTTTAAACTTTATAAAAGTCTAATTATTTATGAAATTCTTCTGACTAACTTGCGAGTTAATAAAACAGATGTTATCCTTATCCTCATTAATAACCTCAATCTCTCCGTTTGACATTATGAGCTAAGGAAGTGCTTTACTTAACTTCTCTAGGCCTGAGTTTTGCCATCTGTAAAATAAGTATAATATCCCTGCCAGAGAGTAGTTATGAGAATTAAATGAGATAATGCACATAAAGCTCTTAGCAAGGTGCCACGCACTCGACAGAAGTTAGCTATCATTATTAAATTGAGAGCCAAAACTGTCAAATGACTGGCCCAATGTTACTTCTATGTGAAGTTGATAAAGTGCTTTCACATCCATTATCTCAATTCAGCTTTACAGTCCTTAGGAGGTTAGAGACGATCATTTGTATTTACAGATTAAAAAACTGAGGCCCAAAGACGTTAAGTGACCTACCCCAAGTTAGGGTGGACAAAAGAAAGCTGGGTCATGGAACCAAGAGCGTGCAGTTCCAGAGTGTCTCCTATGCTACGTAAACTCAGATAACTGATCCCCGGTGCAGCATTCATGCCATCATATCCCACAGGTACCCTTGGTCTTCATGATGCCTTCAGCAACCCGTGAGATCTGGCTTAAACCCAACATAGACCCCCACAGCCATCACAGAACTGCCAATAGTATCAGTGTAAAGTTTGGGGCCCTGGGTCTTTGAACTGACCACGTGCCTAGGTTAATCAAGCCTCTTTCATATAAGCATAAACACTGATGTTTACTCAAACCAAACAATGACCAAATCACTTGGGCTAGTACAGGAAGAGATACAGCCCAAGGAAATATTAGTCCCACTTATTTAAAAGCAGTTCAGAAATTGCATGCCTTAGTACCAGGAATCTTTAACTACAGAAATATAGATGTGAGGAAATTTTAATATTTTGGGCCAAATGATCAAAAACTCTCCAGTAGTTGGTTTTATAGCAGAAAATGAATATGTGCCTTAAAAATGTTTTCAACTCCTGGATGATAAAGCAGAGTTCTTCGGTCTGGTTCCAAAAGATAAATGAATGTTGTCTCGTAGGTACTATGGTTTAAAAAAGTTGTGACCTATTTACAGAATATTTTTCTCATTTGCTGGATCCCAACTTACCTCTTTAAATAATAGGGAAACTTACTGTGTTTCAAGAAGTCGCCAAATGTTAGAGTAGAAGAGATTTTTGAGATGATCACCTAGTTCAGTGGTTTTTAGTCTGTGGTCCACAGAGCTCGGAGTTGTGCCCTCAACAGCCAGTAGGAAGGGGGTGGGTAAGACAGAGCTCCATGAGATGGGTTTCCAGGCACCCCTTCTGACTTCATCTTAAAACTCTTGATTTCATCCATACTTAGAGTTTGCAGAAGACCAAAGCAGAAGTCCAAATATAATGCACTCAAGGTCACACAGAAAGAGAGTGGCATGGGGAGAACTGACCTTCCGTCTCCTCAGTACACCATGATCCTCCATGCTCTGCCACCCATGAAAAAGCAAAGGCTTGTGTCTCTTCCAGCTTTTCGTTCCTTCTCTCCTGCCACATTCCAAACTGTTGCTTAGGAAGAGATTAGTTTCTATTGCCCTGGAGTTGTCGAGAGAAGATGAATTACTCTCTTCTATGCCAGAACTCCTTCCACCACTCTCAATTTCATTCATTTTTTTATTGAGTATCTATCCTGTGCCAAGTTCTATGCTTGATACCATGGCAAAGGCAAAGAAGAATCAACTAGAGTCTGGGCCCCCACACTGCCCAGGGGGAGTTGAGTCGTGCTGTTACAAAGCAGCATGATGCCTGAAAGACTCATGAGACACAAAGAGAAGAGAAGATTTGTAAAAAGCTGTCATGGCTCCTTCTGGGAGACACCCAATGGGAGAGATGCAGAGTTGAGCCGAGCAGGCTGGAAGCACAGTTGCCCTTAAGCTGATCCTTTCTCTGCCCGCCAATCACCCAATCACCTCTGCCTGCCAGCAGCCTTCCTAACCTGACAAACTACCCTCCAAAACAGTCTGCCCCCTCTCACAGAGGGCAGAGCTAGTGAAAGGCAAGGAGTGGGATTAAAGATGTGCACAGGGAGTGGCAGTTTGTTTGGGAGTTTCTTTCACTTTGTTTCTGTTTGTTTGTTTGCTTTAATTCCGGATGGTAGTTGTACTCCTTGCTTTTGCATCTGCACACCAATGGCATGATTTCATTGAATGAATATTTACTAATTGCCTCTGTGCGGGGCACTGTGTTAAGAGATACAGTAAAGAACCAATATCGAGTTTGTCCATGGTGTTAAACTAAAGAAAACTTATACATAGTTAGAAGTTAGTCCATAGTTTAAAATGATGAAAGGAGTTAATAATATGAGTGTTTGGGAGAGGAAGAGATGGTTCCTGGCTGGAGGTTGAGAGGGAAAATAGGGACAGACTTAGAAGAGGTAGCACTTGGCTAAGACATTTCATTGGGCTTTATGGAGCCACTTAAGACTTTTGAGTTGGGAAGTAAGATATAGGTTGCTATGACAGCAGGGAGCAGTCTGGATTGGAGGAGGCAATGCCCGCAGGCAGAGCTCTGTTAGGAGACTGCTGCAGAAGGGCCCAACTTCATGTCTCAAGGAGATGTACTTGGCAGACATCGCAACTGGAAGAACTGAGCACCTGTAGGGAACACAAGGAGGAGAAGCAAAGATATCCCCCGGTACATAGCCTGGATGGATGGGAGGATGGCAGTGCTCTGAACAGGAACGACGATCACAGGAGAAGAAGCAGTTTGCAGGAGAGGATAATGAATTGTCTGGATGCGCTGAGCTTGACAAACCTAGAGCACATGCAGCTGTCAGGAAGTCAGAAATGAGGCTCTGCAGCCCAGGAGAAGAGGCAAGAGGTCGTGAGAGAGTCACTGAAAGGGACAATTAAAGCCATGAAAAGGACTCCTTCTGGTTCATTTCCGTTATGAAAAGAACCCGGAACCCTGAAAATTAGGCACCCATGGAGTTAGTTATATTAGGATTTTTCTTAGAGAGAGAGATTTATCACAATATGTAAATTCACAACTGAGTAATGTGAGCCTGAATATGGCTTGATTTTTAAAGTCAAGGATATCGTTCTAAAGTAGCTTCTGAGGTGATTTTAGGACAAAAACTCAATAATCTTTAAGCAACATGTGGGATTTGAGATAATGGCCTCATTTTATCCATTTATATCATAATTCCAAATGTTTCTATCTTACACTTTCTCAGACTTAAATTTTACTTTACTTGAATCTTCTAATTCCTGTGACTGTGTGTTATAGAAAACAGACATAAAAAGAAGAAAGCAAAAAACATCCATAATCCAAACACCAGGAACTGTTTTGGGTCTTTTTATAATATATTTCTAATATATATATATACACAAATATGTACACACATATATAGACTTTATGAAAATGATCGTATAGATATATGAACATATGAATTTTCTTAGTATTGTGGATCATATTGTACATTCTATTGTGTATTGAATTTTTTTCAGTTGACATTACATTTGAACATTTTCCATGTCATTAAAAGTGGTTCAAAAGGCTTTATGTTTATGTACTGCATAATATTTCATTACATGAGCTTATCATAATGCTGAAGCATTCTCCTGTCATTGGACAGTTCAGCAAGTACATACTTTGAGGGCATGAGGTGTGATGTCTTTCTTCTACTTACACCACATGAGTCCAGAATGACTACTTCCCCTCCTCCCCTCCTCTTCTTCCCAGCATGACCCCTCATGTTGGGGATTTTAGATGGAGTCAGGTCACTCCCCAGTGTAAGAAGGGCGTGAGTAGTCAGAATAGTCAAGACAATGGAGAATGAGCGATTCTACCCCCAAGCCAACTATTTCTTATATTTTCCTTTCATGGTCATTTTTTTCAATCATTTTTGCTTCCTTCACCTCTCCCTGCACACTCAGATGCTTGTCTGAGTGCATGCATACACACACGTACATACACGTACACATATAAATCAAGACCTGAACGTGAGAACTTCTTAAAGTCCGTAAATGACATCCTTTTTCATCATTCTTCAATATGTACACTTCACCTAAGAAAAAGACCAAGTGTCTTAAATGTAAGCAATAGGAAGTTAAGTTTAGGCACCATTGCCTGCCCCTCTGTGACAGTGTGGTGAAAGGCCAGGGCAATGGCATGAACCTCAAGAGGGAACAGAGCCCATGCACACGAATATACATTAACAGGGCAGGACAGAGCACCATTGTTTTGATATCTTTCTGTTTTCACAGGTGCCATGGAGTCATTTTATGAGTCTTCACCATGACCCATGCCATAGAAAGACAAATATAGCTATAGTCTTGCTGAATGCAGGTTTAAGGCTCCTTGTTCAAACAAAAATATAATTTCAAAATCAGTCCAAAGCAAAGCCCAACATCCTGAATTCTATACGCTCCCACTTCCATTCCCTCCTCTGCTGGCCTATCTCCTTCCATATTAGTGCCTCCATTTTAAATGTCATCAGCTGATAAATCAGTTTGCAGAGATCTGCAACAGTTCATTCTAATGTTGAAGATGACAAATCATAGCTTTAAATTTTTTCAGAAAAGAAGGCAATGCTATGCATTTCTGCACTTAGAAATTGATGTAGCCATGAGCAAAGACACTAGAGTTAGCTAAAATATAACTGCAAAGTCAATTTGATTTACTCCTTAATTAACTATTAGATGTATATTCAAAGTTACTAGAAGAACTTTGGAAGATTGGAATTCTTTAGAATATAATTCTTTTGGAAAGAAAGTTTCCCTAATTGCTACACATAAAGATGATTGGAAAGAGATCACGCGGTTCTAGCAAAAGGCAGGATTAGTCTTTCACATCCGATTTTTTGTATGTCAAAAGAAGCCAGAAAGGAGGCACTGGCAGGGTGTCATAATGGTTAAGTTTGTGCACTCTGCTTCAGCAGCCCAGACTTTGCAGGTTCAGATCCCTTGCAGGGACCTAGCATCACTCATCAAGCCACAGTGTGGCAGCATCCCACATAAAACAGAAGAATATTGGCACAGATGTTATCTCAGTGACAGTCTTCCTCAACCAAAAAAAGGAAGATTGGCAACAGATGGTAGCTCAGGGCCAATCTTCCTCACACAAAAAAAGAAAAAAGCAGAAAGGAATAGAAAGTTTCTCTAACTTGGGAAAACAGAGAGAAAGTTTAAAGTTAATATCTGTTCCATTCTCGTGTGTGTTAGAGCCATGGGATTTTGAGCACACCCAAAAAGCAGCATCCAATTTCATGAACATAGTTACTTAAGAGTAACACACCTACACATATACCATGACGATTTAGTCATACAAATAACTACATAAAATTTACTCATGTAAGATAAATAAATAAATTAGTACTCCAATGGTTGTCCCTCCTGGGAATAGAAATCTGTCTTCATAATTTTGTTTCCCATTGTCTTTCAAACAAATTTGATTTCTTTCATGTATCCCTTTACCTTTCAGTAATTTCTTTAGGAATTCCCTCCTTATTACTCCCTCTTTCCTCCTTATCTACCATGATCTCCAGTCAGTGCTGTTTTTTTATCTTGCTGATCCACAGTATACCCAGCTCACTCTTTCTACCCAAAAACTTAGGTTGGCTAGCCATGTAAAAAGAGCATATTATATCATCCTATATCAGAAGATGGGATCAAAATGAAAGTTTGGATTAATTTATTTAAATATAAATATAAACACATTTATATTGAATATGGAGATATAAATATACCCCCATCCATCCATCCATCCAAGGATACATATAGAATTCATGAGTTCCTTCAGTCATCAAAAGAGGGGCTTCATATCACTTGTCAATTGCAAAGTAAGTGTCATCTGCTCATGTCCTACGATGCTCTACAGTGGGGTGCCACCTGTGTAGTGAGCTCTGTCTCCCACTCTTGACGCAGGGTCCATTGCACTAGCCCTCTTATCCAAGACCCATGACTTATACATCTTCCACTAACCAGGGGACCCAGCAAGAAGAAAGTCTTGGCAATTGGAAGCTTCAGTGAAAATCAGTGGGGTAGGTTAGTGTACTTCGCTGGAGTCCTAAAGGCCTCTGGGGACTTCCACCCAGCATATAATATCATTTCTGTGGGTCCTTAGCCACAGAGCCTATCATGTCATGTCTTATGATTCCTTCAGTTTCTATCTCCAAATCTCTCAGCTTTCTCAGGACACTAGATATGCAGTCGTGACAATCACAACCACCATAAGAGCAGTTAACACATTATCACATTTTATAGACCACAAAAAAGACCAGTCGTATTTATTATCTCATTTTAACCGCCCTACCTTTGTTTTGGTAGGGAACTTGCTTTTCTTGATAGTTGCCTACTATATTGACTAGTTCCCCTTCTTTTTAAAAAATAACCAAGTGGCTCCTTTCCAGATATTACTAAAATCCTTAGACCTGCCAAGAGAAGAAACCTATTTGCTAATGCACATTACGTAGGCTGGTCAATTCCCAGGTACATACTCATATATAGCTCTCTCTTTCATCAGAAGTGAGACAGTAACTATAATTGTTTGGTGAGCATCTGGAAGTAACATTAATAATGATGATAATAATGACCTCATAGGATGTATAATTGGGGGGATTAAAGGATATTTACAAGCTTACTATGTCATAGCTAATGATGAGGTGCCAAGATTTCTTGCCATCACCCTTTCCAGTGGTATTTCCTGCTTGGATCAGAGAACTAATTATAGTAAACGGTGCCCTTTCAAAGAACTTGCCCCGTCCTTAAGCGTAAGCTAGCATAAAGATATTAAACTGTTTTAGTGTTGTTTTTCAGAGACAATTTATTAATGTTGTTTTGCATTTGTCTAAAAAAATTTGTATAATGTAATCATTTAGTGTTTATTTTATTGTGTGTACCTTCTACTCAGAGGGTTGGCATTATTGTTCCTAACAGTGACGGATACAAGCAGATCATGCCTTATGACCTCTACCATCCCCTTCCTCGGTACGTAAATCAATCATCCTGATGCTAGAATTAGTAAATCAGTTTTCTGCTTCTTTTATATATATATATAGATTCTGTGTTTTTCTGTAAAAATAAGATGGTAGATAGTATATTTTGCAATCCAGCCTCAGCTCTCCTTTTGAATAATACTGGCTTGCTCAGACTGTAAGCTTGTCATTCAAAAACCATTTTAAGATAGGATCATATTACATCGGAGTGGACACAGTAATTCACTCTGATTAGATACAGTGTATGGGTTTATGTTATGTCTTTCTTTGACTCCTTTTGTCCGTTTTCGTGTTTCCTCTGCTATAGAACCCTAGTCATTAAAGCACTGTTGCTAACTGTTAAACAAACACTGCCTGAAGTATTATGACAATCCCACTAACGGGGAATTCCAGATGTGGTATTACTTTGCAGAGGGACTTTGAGTATCCTCTTTTTGTTCCCAAGAAATTGTAGTTAAGTACAAAAAGGCAGTTTTTCATATCCTTATTGTTCACAACATTTGGGGGGGGGGGGCATTTTTTTTCCAAAACATAAAATTCCGTGTGCTGTGTTGCTTTTTTAAAGTATAGTATTTTTAAAAACTAGAAAAAATAATGAAAGTGATTGAGGAATTTTTAATAGAGCTTGTTCTCTTTATTAATATATTCATAAGAAAACTGGAGAAGCTGAAAACTCTGCTAGCTACCGAATGTATTGCCTGCCGCATTGGACACAGCTCCCCAGAGAGCAGAAATTCAAGTTGGGTTCCAAGTAACCACTGTGCTAAGAGGGACCTTTGCTCTATGCTCGTTGCTCATTGGAATTTCAAGGAGTCAGCTACCATTTAGACTTAGGGTTTAAATCAGATCACCAGTGGTTGAAAATAATCCATGGTTTAGTCATGCTCAATCTCAAACTAAGCAAAACCCAGAAAATAATTTTATTCTAAACTGTAAAATAAAGCAAAGTTTGATCCAAAGTCTTCAAATACTCAAATTGGAATCCAAATAGAGGCCCTTGAGGTCATCTACTCCAGCTCCCAACTGATGCTTCCTTCTCCCACTCCTTCGCCAACAATCATACCCATACATGATACTTATATGAACATATGTATTTATATAAATATGCATGTGTGTACTTAGTGCATATGCATTCACACATGTATATACACATATGTAGATATTTATATAATACATACACATCAGTGCAAGCTTCCATCCAGCCTCTACTTAAATACTTCCAGTGACTGGCAGGGAATTCCCTTTTCACCATTCTAATGGTAGCGTGTAGAGAGGGGCATTTGATTTAGGGCTGCTATATGTAGTAGTTTGGGTTTTTTTAAAGTTCTTCCACTACAGGGTTACTCATTAGTCAGCTCCTTCCCATTTTCCTATGACTATATTGATAAAGATGATAAATGACTTTAGAAGGCTACGGATGTATCATTTTGCTAGTTTGATCCAGAACCAAACTTATACAGTAAATTCTTCTCCTTGAAAAAAATGGAATGAAAATATAAAAAGATTAATTTGACTGAACCAAGATTTCACTTGTGTTCAATTCCCATACCTGTAAAATAATTATCCTCTAGATACGTGTATCTGTTTGTGTGAAGGAAATATATTTCAAGATAAAAGCAAGGTTGGGTGTCGGGGGAGCAACATCAAGTTTATATTTTTCCTGTAATGGCACTCCTAAGTTTCCTTTATATCTATGATCTCTCTTGTTTATATTTCTCTGGTATGACTAATGCCTGTCTTAGGTTAAACTTGATTTCCTATATATTCAGAAATCCCCCAAGTGCCAGAACTCCAACATCCTCAATGGCAGACTGAAATGAGCCTCCTTGATGACTGTTTGTACCCTGTCCTGTGTACACATTGGCCTGTCCATGCATCACAATTGGAAAGGACAATTAGCCAATGAACAGACTGTATTTCTTACCCCTTGCACTTCTGTACTGAACTAATTCTATAGTTAGATATTCTGCTTCATTGATGAAGTCTTAGTAAATGGAAGCTATTTCTACAAATAAGTTTTCATTTCATACGAGGAATTGAGAAACAAAAATGGTTCTCAGATGGCTCCTACCTAATGATCAAGGCAGAAGGCTTTACTTACTGAAATTATTTGAATGGATTTAAGACCACAGGTGTAAATATAAAACACTCTGAATAAACATTTAGGTTGTTTTTTCTTGTTTTTGGTCTTTGACTGTAACACATGTCTGAACATAATATAACAATGTAGTCCGATGAATTATGTTTAATTCATAATTAATGTATGCAACTTTTCTACATCATTCTTAAATTTGAGAATTTCTTAAATTAAACACACTGTGTGTTTAAAAAATTGAGCCAAAGGAGTTAACACAGATGATATATGAACTCATTTCTTATTCTTTCAGGACAAGATTCTTGGATATGCTTTTTTCTGCCAAGCACTTACCTCGTCCCTGTTTTAAGATATCCTAACTGATGCCCTCTTTTAGTTTTTGCTATACTTTCTTTTAAGCACCCGGACATGTTTTGCTTTCAAATTCCACATAACCCTATTATTTTGCAAGAATTCACATGATAATTTTTCACATATAGAACTATACTTATATGCCTGAACCATACTATAAATTCTTAGGATAATATTAGCATCATTTGTCTTTCTGTGATCACTGACATTGAAAAGGATAGTTATTACTGTTTATGAAATTACACTATGGGTCAGGTCCAAGTGTTGAGACAGAAATTAATCACTCTTTAGAAGGGTCAAGTTTAGGGATGTCAGAGTACCAATTAGAAAATGTGCTCTTTTTATGGCATCTTAATGTTCCAAGAGATTAAATGTACATTCAAAAACATATTTCCACTGTCAGATCAAATCCAATGTGAATGTGTGCTTATGTATTCAGCCCAATTTCAGTCTGAATCAGACCTGTTGTCCACCTCCAGAGGGAAGCTCTCCAGAGATTTATATGGAGACAAATGAGAATTGGTCTTACCCTTTTGGAAGAGAAACCCTCTACCAAGCTGCCACATTCTCTTGAAAGGGATCAGAAAGTCTCCTAAGGGCTAAACAGAGGGCCTCAGTTTCCCCATAATAGTATTTTCTTATGTGTCTCCTGGGGAAATATGCATAGGAAAATATTGTACTTGGCAGCATCTTTAGGCTGTTGGCAGTGGAGATAACAATTGTTGCCTAGACTTGAACAGTGCAGAGAAAATGTGGAGAAAAATTCTCTGTAACTGGGAAACACACATTATCCAGGCTCATACAGAAGAGAAGTCAAGCTCACAGTATACATGAAATCCTACTTACAGAATAATTAATGTCTCCACAGGATGCTTGTGCAATATTTTTCAATTTAACTATTCAAGTGTATCAACTTGGTGACATTTTGTTTTTCTCTCATTAAAATGATCTCTCTCATAATTCTAAAAGAAATCTTAAAGTTCCTTAGGAGTCCTCATCAACAAGCAGAATATATGCAAAAAAAGACAAGCTTAATTCCAAGTTCCTATTTTTAAAAAGTCTACATTCTCTACATCTACAGGAGGAGAGAAAAGAATCAGGCAAAGATATCTCTCTGCATCTGGTCCCAAATACTTCAGAGCTGTGTCAAGATCTGAACAATCAATGGAATTCTCTTAAATGTTATTGACAATATTGTTACTTTCTCCCTTACTTAACTGCATCTCTAGATTCCAATGCCATCAGCCTTCCAACCAAAACCAAACTTCTTCACAATTCCAAGTGTTCTTTACTTGGGGGACACTAATGGCCAGTATCCCTCAGCAGCTAGAAACAAGTAGATAATGCCTATATTAACACTTTTGCTCCTTAGTGTAATGATGGCCTGGTTTGAACATCAGAATTGTTCTAAATCCATGTAGTCCCAAAGCTGATGATTGTGGAAGCAAGGGAGAAAGAATGTTTGGTTTACTTAGATCTTTCATGAGCTTCTCATATAAAAGTATCCAGAAGCTAAGTAATGAAGTATTACACTGACAATAAAAACTGTCAGCCCAGGTGCAAACTGTTAGTGTTAACTGATTAACCAACTTTAGTCTTGACATAGATTGAGATTTAGTAAAATATATATATATATATATATTATATATGCAGAATATATATTTATAAAATATAGAATAAAGTGACTATTATATATATGCACACAGAATATTCACTGAAACTATAGGAAGAAGGACTGAATAGCCCTCTTTTGAGTCGATTACGGACAGCACAGATATCCTTGTAAACGGCTCTCAAAACAGTAATTTCTTACTCTTGTGTAGCGCTTCAAAGTTTACAGAGCACTTTTGCCAACATTGAATCCTTCTCTGTTACTCATCAGATTTCGGTCAATAGATCGCTTTTGGTTCTCTGGACTGTAGCCTCTCAGAACCTGATTGCCCCAATAGGCACTGGGAATGGGGTTGGTCGGAAAGGTCACTGAGGAGGTTTGGCTATGTGCATGTCTGCCCTGATGACTCCCCTTGCTTCTGTAGGTGGGAGGCCACCCCGTGGACCGCGTGCTCCTCCTCCTGTGGGGGGGGCGTCCAGAGCCGGGCAGTTTCCTGTGTGGAGGAGGACATCCAGGGGCATGTCACCTCAGTGGAAGAGTGGAAATGCATGTACACCCCTAAGATGCCCATCGTGCAGCCCTGCAACATTTTTGACTGCCCTAAATGGCTGGCACAGGAGTGGTCTCCGGTAACTGTGCCTTCTTTCTTTGTTCGTTAGGAGAGTAAGTCCACTCTTCCCTCTCATCATCATGACCCCACCAGCTACCCTATGCAGTTCCCCACTTCTCCTCTTGAGGTGTCTAGAAACCTACCAGCTTAGCTCCTGGAGTAGGCATGCCCCAAATGCAGCATGACCAAAACAAATGAGTGAAAATATACATATATATATATCTTTCCTCAAGTTACTTCGAGAAGCTTCTATTGCTCCCATCATGTTCCCTCAAGTGGCAAGGGGAGGCAAATGCCTGTCAAGAGTAATTGAGGCTGAGTGACTGATCCTGAATCTGTGAAAGCTGCTCTGATGATAGAGCTCAGTAAACCAAAAGTTTGGTGTCATTTTTTATTTCTTATACTCATCTATATCCAAAAAGGGTCTGAGTGGATTAAAATTAAAACTATGTACATTATTCATTGAAAAGAAGATGACATGAAAATAGCAAAGCAATTAGAATGGGGATGGAGTAGGATAATTAAAACCAAAAACTTCTAGATGTTAGGGAAGCCGCTTAGACATAAAATGTTATTTTGGGTTTCCTGGCCACTAATGCAAAAAGGGTTGAAAGGGAAAAGGAGATAGAAAGATGAGGAGATAAACCATTGTGCCCTCAGCCACAGAGTTGACAAAAGGCTCTTCACTTAGCTACCTGGCTTTGTGGCAGCAAATCAGAGCTGATGTTTCTCTCCAACTAGAGTTGCTCCCAAGCATGTAGAACCACTGAAGGTGCTGTCTACATCTGGCCATTGAATCACTTCCTCTAAAGATTTTTTTCCATGTCAATATAATCAATTGGATCAGTCACACTGCAATATAAATTATCTATGATGTCAGTGAAAAAAATTTTCATGTGTATGTGGGAGCCAACATTTCCCATATTTGGGACCTGAGTCATTAGAAAAGTGACTAAGTAAAATTAAGATGCAGTACTGGTGTTCAAAATTGAGCACACGGGGCAGGCCCAGTGGCGTGGCAGTTTAGTTCACGTGCTCTGCGTCAGTGGCCCAGGGTTCACCAGTTTGGATCCCAGGCATGGACCTATGCACTGCTTCTCAAGCCACATATAAAGTAGAGGAAGATGGGCACAGATGATAGCTCAGGGCCAATCCTCCTCAGCAAAAAGAGGAGGGTTTGTGGCGGATGTTAGCTCAGGGCTAATCTTCCTCAAAAATAAATAAATAAATAAATAAATAAAATGATAAAAAAATAATTGAGCACACTCTACAGTTTCTTTTCTCCTTCTTTTTGCTCCTTGGTTTGGGACTTTGCACACAGTGGGTGCTGACTGACTAAGCCAAAACTAAGCAATTGAAAGTGATTTAACTTTCAGCTAGCTTCACCCCCAATAGCCAAGTAGTATAAAGATCCCATGACTGGTAAGAAGTGGTCTAAAGCCACCAGGAGTCCTTATATAAATGCTGTCCTTTAAAAAGTCGCAGGTGGGAAGAAAGAAAAGTAAACAAGGCTTTGCCTATGAGTCTCCTCTCTCTTGCACTCTCCTTCCAGTGCACGGTGACGTGTGGCCAGGGCCTCAGGTATCGTGTGGTCCTCTGCATCGACCATCGTGGAATGCACACAGGAGGCTGTAGCCCCAAAACGAAGCCCCACATAAAAGAGGAATGCGTCATACCCACTCCTTGCTATAAACCCAAAGGTAACTTGACCGTGCTCTGTTAGCAGTCTTCTCACTGTTACGTGTATTCGGGCACTGTTTTAAACTCCTTGGAATGTTTTTAAGTATCCCAAGTGTTCTTAGTAACTATTCTTTGTAACTTAGACTCCACTAAATGGACTTAACTCTTTTTTAAAACCTTTCACATATTTGCTTGCAAATTGTTATTAAGCACTACATATTTATATAATTCTCTCCTGGGTCATAAAGTTGTTTGAAGACCGTTGCTGAAAAATATCAGGTAGGTCTGCTTCAAAGGAGATATTATAGAGATATTGGAGAAATACATGTGCGATTTACTATCCACAGTTCTTGCTGTTAAAAATTATTCCGTGAATCCAAGAGTGTCTACTTTGCTAAGCATGAAACACATTGGGAAGGTCATACTTCAAACTGATAGAACAGAAAGCTGTTGCTTTTTATATTGAAAATTAAAAGGTTAGTATGACACTGAATTCCAGAATCATAATTTGAAATGAAAAACTGGAATAAATGAGAATTTAATGGATACTGCAAATAATTTATAAAAAGTAAATATTAGAAAAGTTCCTACTTAGTGAGCAAGACATTATAATTATATTGGGTCTCTCAGATTAGCATGAATACCAATCTGACATCTTTGCTAATTTTGTTAGTCTGTGTCAATGAAGTAGAAAATTCCAAAGTTATAAATTGTTCAGAAGTAAAGAACTCCTATTTTTAATATCTATTTTTAATAGCTTCCTCCTATTTTTAATATCAAATATAATTCCTTTCTGTTTCTTAGTTTATTTCTTTAAACCATTAAATTTCTCTGAAAATCAGCCACAGTGTAGCTCCTTATATGATAGGCTGCCCTGGGTGGAAGTGAATGACATCATGAAATCTAAATTAATGATATAAAAGGAAACGAAAAACAAAAATCTTACCAGAAATCCTGATCAATTTTAGTCAATACATCTCTCTCTAAGACTTAGTTTCTCATCTGGAAAGTGAGGATAATGATAGCAACTACCTCAGAGACCATGTGAGGATTAAATGAGCTATAAGGCAAAGTGTTCCTACTCCACTGCCTGACATATGGTAAGTTTTCCACAAATGTTATCTTCAACTCTTGATTATCACCTGCATCCTCAAATATGGGAGAAAGTGGCCAGTGGTACAAATGACAGGATTAGGTTCAAATAGATCGTGAAGTGTTACCAGCCTACCATTAGTGAGGAGCTGAATGCTTCATTATTGGAAGGCAGAGATGACTCGCCCTGGCATCGATGGCAGCGTTGACTGAGTCCTTTAGTTGGGAGAGATGGGCTAGTTGTAAAATGAAGTACGTATAGGTGTCGAGTTGCTGTGTTTAAAATGTTAGCAAATCCTCTTGGCTTTAGCAGTTTACGTTTCTCACTCACTTTGTTTTCTGACGACACACAATTGCTTCACATCGAGGGGCAAGAAGTGATGCCCCTAACTGAAAACAGTCAATTATTTATTAGCTCTGTCTTTACCAAGCCACTTAAGAGAAAGAAAAACAGTTTGTGGTTAACTATCAAGAATAAAATCTGGATTTTCACAACTAAGTCGTGAGTCCGGCTCTCTAAACATCGTTAAAATGCCATATAATTCTGTGGCATGTGCATATATAGATATATTCCTTTCATCTTTACAATTATATGTTATAAAATGGTGATAGAGCTTCACTGGCTCATACTATAAAGGCAAATACGCCATAAATGAACCTAATAAATATGTCAGAATGGGAATCTTGGCAGTTACTTCTGTAGGAGCAGCTATAACCTCCCTCTTTCTTTCTCTCCTCCACAATTTTTTCCAGGAAGTAGTTAGGAAGCTTGTTCTGAATTGTTTGGCCAAAGCTAGATAAATAGGTGAAACAAGTGAAATTATGGGTTGTGGACCCTAAATTGCTCATATTCGATCGTCAGTGAGCCTTGGGGTGGTAGTGAATGAGTCAGATATCTAAAGTAAAGTTTTGTGAATTTCAGAGTGGCAGAGTTCTTTTTTGTTCGTTTTTGACAACATGGCATAGATCACAGCCAAAAGGCAAAAGAGAAACAAATTAGAATTTATGAAAGTATCATAGTATAATTTATTGTATTTTGTGTTTGTTTTAAAAGGTAAATATTGCTCTCTTTTCAACAGGAAATAGTGAAAAGATACTATGATGATGACATACATATTGAGCTGGTACTCCCAGAGTTATGACTTTCATAATAGAAAGACTTTCCTGTGCTCCTTAACATAATAAAGGAGAAGCATATACACAAAGACTAGTATTGTTGAACACTTTAAAATCTGATTCTTTTTTTCTTGATGTAACCATCATCAGAGGCAGAAATTTACCTGAAAACTTATTTGCGGTTATCAACATAGTTTCTAGGTAGTGCACAATCAAGAAGTGGAAAGGAGAAAAAGGAATTTCCCTGAAATCTCAAATTGGTTCTAACCTCTTCTCTTTTATGTGCGTGTACTTAATTCTCAGAGAAACTTCCAGTCGAGGCCAAGCTGCCATGGTACAAACAAGCTCAAGAGCTGGAAGAAGGAGCTGCTGTGTCAGAAGAACCTTCGTAAGTTTTAAAACCACAAGTTGTTTTGCTGTTGAAGATGATTGGTTTCAAGAAAGCAGCGTCTCACTGGTTGTGGCTTTCCCGGGTTCTGAACAAAGTGTCATCTTCTCACCAAGGGTGAAATGAGGCTTAGGGGCTGTCAAATTGGAGATTGACCAGTTTCAAAGTGTTTCTCGAAACTTAGGATTGCCCTCTAAATATCTTTTAATTTTGAAGTAAGAAAATGAAGGTGTCCTGCCCACCTTCTTCTCCACAATCTGACCTCCTCTTTTCCAAGAGGTCAAAGGTGGGAAGGTCCAGGCTGCATCTGATGATGTGAGATAGATTTGATGTGAAAGTCTGGGCAGCTTTTCACACTCCTTATCTCCCAGCCTTGCAATATAGCCACTCACAAAAATTAAAGGGGGAGTAAAATCTATCTGAGGGCAGAGGAAGTTTATTAGCTTTTCTTTTCCCTTTCTTGCTGGGATTGGCATCAAATGGCTACCAGGTCTTTGCCTAGTGATCACAGCCCCATACCTGCTTACGGCCATGAAATTTGTAACACCGGTAGACACAAATTTTCCAGATGCTTCAGAAGAAGAAACAACGAGGAGAAATAAACACAGATTAATTGATCAATTGATTGTTCAATAGCTGTATATTGATTCTACTAGAAAATGCTGATGGGTATATCTGTGGCATCATTTTTTTTTCTTTTCTTAAAGATTGCCAGCTGAGCTAACATCTGTAGCCAATCTTCTTTTCTTCTCCTTCTTCTTCTTCTCCCCAAAGCCCCCAGTACATAGTTGTATATTCTAGTTGTAGATCCTTCTGGTTGTGCTATGTGGGATGCCACCTCAGCATGGCCTGATGAGCGGTGCCATGTCTGCACCCAGGATCCGAACTGGCAGAACACTGGGCTGCTGAAGTGGAGCCCGCCAACATAACCACTTGGCCACAGGGCCGGCCCTTGCAGTATCATTTTTAAGAATAAGGGAAAGTACTTCATTGATGAATTTCATTTGTGACCAAAGTAATTTCTCAGATTGATGGTTTCTATATTAATTTATTTAATACAAGTATTAGGTTCTGTGCTATGCATGGGTACATATGACATGTTCCCCACCATCCTGGAGCTCACAGGATAGCAGGTAGGATATGAAATAGTTTCCAAATTCAACCCAGAGTTTAAATTTTACTGGGGATGTAAGTTAACATTATAATCTATATGTTCAAAAGCAATTTTCTCAGAATCATCCTGTTTGAATCTAAACCTCATACGTTTTGCCAGAACACAAATTGTATTCGTGACTCACACCGTAAACAGCAAGAGGTTGAAAAAGAAATCCAAAATACAGATTGGTACAGTGACCAAAATTCATTTGTAAAGAAATGATATTCAGTCACTTGGTTTCACAGAAAAATGGTTCATGCATTAGGTAACACATTTCTTACTTAAAAGGGCAATAAGCAAAACATAAATTATTTCTAGCCTATGAAGTTACTTCAGCACCTTTTTCTACTTCTTTGAGAAAAAGCTTTAAGAAAAAGCAACTAACCATTGCACAACTGCAGAGGAAAGGCAGTGGCTAAAGATCGCAGTGCAACCTTTACGTGAATATATGAAGGCTTAAAACTTTTCGTTTCTCTCCTGCCAGTATCTGGCTTAACAGGCCTTCTTGCTGCTGGAGAGGAAGTAAGCAGTTCATTTTAGAGGGTATTAACTCTTTAATCCACTAAGGTCCTGTTTAAAACACAGAAATAGGGCGCATGTAATTGGAGCTAGTTGCTCCTTATATGTATTCGTAGGTTAAACACATTTAAAACCAGATATGTATTATTTTACCTAAATAAACTCTGCTCTCTTGTACACTATATTTTGTCATTTTGTCTAAAGCATAATCCTGTATATAATATTGCAATATGACCAAAGTTAAATAATATAACAAAGTTGAAATTAAATGAAAACATCTTACATTGATAATTAAACATCGTTCCCGTTATCAGATGCTTCTCAAACGAAAGCCGTTTAAGTGGAGTTTAACGCTTCCACAGAAGCATTGCCTAGACCGTGGTCAAACATATTCTGTAATGAATGTTTTCCACGAAAGGTCTGATTAAGATGCATTATGTTTAACTTTAATCTTAATAAAATCCCTAAAGTAGTTAAACACATAGTTTTAGCCATTTAAACTATAGCCATATATTAGATTATTAAATTTTACTCCTGGTGTAATGGAATTGCCATCTTGGCATGATTAATCTGAATTGAAGTAAATTGTAATTGAAGTGCTGGTGCCAGCTAAAGGAAATGTATACAATTATGCTCAGAACAATTTTTATACCAAAATGAAATAAATGACAGCTGTGGAATAATGCAATGAAAGGTATACGGTTTCCACATTTTAATATACTTTACATGTTTAGCGCACTGAACCCTAGGAAAGGTCCTACGTGTCACAATATTTTTTTATTGATTTTGAATTTTAAAAACACAATTTTGCGTGGTCTTAATTCTTCCTTTTTTTTTAACCACATGGACTAGTCTCTAAATGTATGTCGCAACCTATAATTACTCTCCATAGTATAATGAAAAAATGATATACTGTCAGCAAGTCTTTCCTTCTCCCCACCAAGGAGACTCACATTGCTTAAATTAAATGGTAATGTCTAGGAGCTGTGGCCGTCACTTCTGAGCTGCTACAGAGAAGCAGGAACAATAGTCCAGAAATATTATCTCTCACTGGAGCTCCCGCTAACACGGAGAGCTCCATAGTAAAACAGCAAATATTATTTATTTCCCCCTATGTAAAATGAAATATTCTCACCAGCCTGTCTCATTAAGCAACATAAAAAAATCAGCAGCTCAAAGTCTTTAGCATATGGAGATACTGTTATCGAATATTAGATACTTTTGGTAACCCCAAAATGAAAAAATAATGGGTTAGCGCTCTGGCCAAAAAATGTGTTAGAAAGCAGCCACTGAGATACATTTAGAAGACAACTATGATTAAAGACTAAAAACTGAACTACCAAGAAATAACTAGAAGTTTAGAGAACAGAAGTATGTGCCAGCCTTGTTGTTCCACTAAACTAAATGCCATGCAGAAGATACAAATGCGGATATCAGTGTCACAGAATAGCTGAAATAAGTGTCGAGACAGGGTCACGTTACGGTAATGTACTTAATGTTGAGATTCCTCTTATAAAGCTGCAGCCTCTTTCTTTCAGGAGTACTTTGGGACATTGACTGTTTTTTTTTTCCCTCAGCAACGGACTGATTTATTTATGACATATTTGATTCATATGGTACCAAGGTAGGAATATTGTGAGGAATATATTTTCTTGATATAATAAATGATTTCTTAACCCACTTATGGGAGTCAGACCCTCTAAACGGATTTTTCACTAGTGGCCATGGTTTGTCTCGATCCAGGCACATGTTTTTATCAAGTTTTCCTGACAACCAGCAGTGAGCATCTTTAAGCGAGGTATTTTGTCTCTGTCCATTGAACAGATCAATATGGGCAATAACCAACCCCAAACCGAGACTAAGAGATGTGGGGCTTTAGCCAGTGAAGCTGCTCAAGCACAGACGATCTTATAAATAAATGCAATAAAGTGAGCTTGCTTCCAACGATGTCAGCTGAGGAATGGATAGAAATCCCTGCCACCCAATTAGCACAGAAGGAATTAGGGTTAGAGTTGCATTTTTCTGAGGGATAGGGGCAGTAGCATGCTAGCACTAGAAAGGAGGAGATGGAAAAATGACCGACAGAACTCTCTTCTGCTGTTATTCGAAATATGTTTTTTCAATTTGCCTCTGGGTGATGAGAGTATTGTTACGTCTAGGATACATCATTTATTTATTCTTTATTTTTCCCCGATTTTAGAGCTTATATTTATTATAATTCAAGCCTAAATAGACACCCTAGCCACTTTTTAAAAATTAATTTTTTTATTGCAGTAACATTGGTTTATAACATTATATAAATTTCAAGTGTACATCATTATATTTCGATTTCTGTGTAGGTTACATCACCACAAAAAGACTAATTGCAATCCATCAACCCACACATATGCCTAAACACCCTTTTTGTCCTCCTACCTCCCCTCTTTCCCTCTGGTAACCACCAGTTCAATCTATGTCTCTATGTCTTTGTTATTGTTTTTATCTTCTATTTATGAGTGAGATCATAAATAGCATTTGATTTTGTCCCTCTGACTTATTTTGCTTAGCATAATACCCTCAGGGTCCATTCATGTTGTCACAAATGGCCAGATTTCATCATTTTTTATCACTGAGTAGTATTCCATTGTGTATATACACCGCATCTTCTTTATCCATTTCTCCCTTGATGGGCACCTAGGTTGCTTCCAAGTCTTGGCTATTGAGAATAATGCTGCAATGAACATATGGGTGCATGTATCTTTATTCATTCGTGTTTTCACGTTATTGGATAAATACCCAGCAGTAGAATAGCTGGATCGTAAGGTAGATCTACTCTTAATTTTCTGAGGATACTCCTTACTGCTTTCCATAGTGGCTGCAACAGTTTGCACTCCCACCAGCAGTGTACAAGTGTTCCCTTCTCTCCACATCCTCTCCAACACTTTTTATTTCCTGTCTTGTTAATTACAGCCATTCTGATGGGAGCGAGGTAATATCTCATTATAGTTTTGATTTGCATTTCCCTGATAGTTAGTGACGTTGAACATCTTTGCATGTGCCTGTTGGCCATCTGTATAGCTTCTTTGGAGAAACGTCTCTTCAGATCTTTTGCCCATTTTTTAATTGGTTTGTTAGTGTATAGAAATGCAGCTGATTTTTGTATGTTGATTTCATATCCTGCAACTTTAACATATTCATTTATTATTTCTAAAAGTGTTTTGGTGAACTCTTTAGGGTTTTCTATGTAAAATCATGTCATCTGCAGATGGTGATGCTTTCACTTCTTCCTTCCCACTTTGGATCCCTTTTATTTCTTTTCCTTGTCTGATTGCTCTGGCTAGGACTTCCAATACTATGTTAAATAAGAGTGGTGAAAGTGGGCAGCCTTGTCTGGTTCTTGTTCTTAGAGGGATAGCTTTCAGTTTTTTTCCATTGAGAATGATATTAGCTGTGGGCTTGTCATATATGGCCTTCATTATGTTGAGATACTTTCCTTCCATACCTGCTGTATTCAGAGTTTATATCATAAATGGATGCTGTATCTTATCAAAAGCTTTCTCTGCATCTATTCAGATGATCATGTGATTTTTATTCTTCATTTTTTTAATGAGGTGTATCACATTGATTAATTTTTGGATGTTGAACCATCCCTGCATCCCTGGAGTAAATCCCACTTGATCACGGTGTATGATCTTTTTAATGTATCGATGTGTTTAACTTGCTAGTATCTTGTTGAAGATTTTTGCATCAATGTTCATCAGTGATATTGGCCTGCAATTTTCTTTTTTTGTGTTGTCCTTGTCTGGTTTTGGTATCAGGATAATGTTGGCTTCGTAGAAGGAGTTAGGAAGCTCCCCCTCCTCTTCAAATTTTCGGAAGAGTTTGAGAAGGATAGGTATTAAGTCTTCTTTGAATGTTTGATAGAACTCACCAGGGAGGCCGTCTGGTCCTGGACTTTTATTTTTCGGGAGGTTTTTGTTTACTGTTTAGATCTCCTTCGTGGTGATTGGTCTATTCAAATTTTCTATTTCTTCTTGATTCAGTTTTGGAAGCTTTATAATTCTAAGAATTTATCCATTTCTTCTAGATTATCCAATTTGTTGGCATATCGCTTTTCATAGTATTCTCTTATAATCTTTTGTATTTCTGAGGTGTCCATTGTAATTCCTCTTCTTTCATATCTGATTTTATTTATTTGAGCCTTCTCTCCTGTTTTCTTGGTAAGTCTAGATAAAAGTCTGTCAATTTTGTTTATGTTTTCAAAGAACCAGCTCTTCGTTTTATTGACTTTTTCTATTGTTTTTTAGTCTCTATTTCATTTATTTCTGCTCTGATTTTCATTATTTCCTTCCTTCTACTGATTTTGGACTTTGTTCTTCTTTTGCCATTTCCTTTAGATGCATTGTTAGATTGTTTATTTGAGATTTGTCTTCTTTGTTGAAGCAGGCCTGTATTGCTATAAACTTCCCTCTTAGAGCCACTTTCACTGTATCCCATAAATTTCAGTATGTTATATTTTCATTTTCATTTGTCTCCAGGTATTTTTTGATTCTCCTTTGATTTCTTCATTGACCTGATCACTATTCAGTAGCATTTTGTTTAATCTCTACATGTTTGTGGCTTTTTTGATTTTCTTCCTGTAGTTGATTTCTAGTTTCATACCATTGTGATCAGAAAAGATGCTTGGTATTATTTCAATCTTCTTAAGTTTATTGAGACCTGTTTTCTGGCCAGTATGTGATCTATCCTGGAGAATGTTCCATGTGCATTTGAAAAGAATGTGTATTCTGCAGTTTTTGGATGGAATGTTCTGTATATGTCTACCAAGTCCATCTGGTCTAGTGTGTCATTTAAGGCCAATGTTTCCTTATTGATCTTCTGTTTGGATGATCTATCCTTTGGTGTAAGTGGAGTGTTAAAGTCCCCTACTATTATTGTGTTACTGTCTATTTCTCCTTTTATGTCTGTTAATAATTGCTTTATATATTTAGGTGCTCCTGTGTTGGGTGCATAGATATTTACAAGTGTTATATCCTCTTGTTGGATTGTTCTCTTTATCATTTTGTGGTGTCCTCCTTTGTCTCTTGTTACAGTTTTTGTTTAAGGTCTATTTTGTCTGATTGGTGCCCCAGCTTTCTTTTCATTGCCATTTGCATGGAATATCATTTTCCATCCCTTAACCTTCAGTTTGTGAGTGTCTTTAAGTATGAAGGTGTCTCTTGTATGCAGCACATATATGGGCTTTTTTTTTAAAATCCAATTGTCCACTCTATGCCTTTGGGTTGGAGCATTTAGTCCATTGATGTTTAAAGTAACTATGGATAAGTGTTTACTTATTGCCATTTTGTTACTTTTTTTCTGGGTATTTTAGTAGTTCATCTCTGTTCCTTCTTCTTCTCTTGCTTTCTTCCCTTGTGGTTTGATGGCTTTCTTTAGTATTATGTTTTCATTCCTTTCTCTTAATTTTTTATGTTTTTTGATAGGTTTCTGGTTTGCGATTACCATGAGGTTCATATTTAATAACCTGCATATATAACAATCTATATTAAGTTGATGGTCTCTTCAGTTTGACCTCTTGCTAAAAGCTCTACTCTTTTACTCCCCTCTTCCCACATTTTATGTTTCTGATATCATATCTAACCTCTTTGTGTTTGTGTGTGTGTATCCATTACCCTCTTATAATGGAAATAGATAATTTTAGTACTTTTGTCTTTTGACCTTCATATTAGCTTCATAGGTGGCTGATCTGCTACCTTTACTGTATATTTGCCTTTACCACTGATTTTATTGCTTTTTTGGTAATTTTCTTATTCCTATTTGTGGTCTTTTCTTTCCCACTTAAATAAGTCTCTTTAGCATTTCTTTTAAGGCTGGTTTCTTGGTGATAAATTCTTTAGTTTTTGCTTGTCTGGGAAACGTTTTATCTCTCTTTCCATTCTGAATGATTACCTCACCAGGTAGAGTATTCTTGGCTGTAGGTTTTTTCCTTTCAGCACTTTAAATATATTGTGCCACTCCCTTCTAGCCTGTAAGATTTCTGCTGAGGAATCAGCTGATAGCCTTATGGGTTTTCCTTTGTATGTAATTAGTTGCCTTTCTCTTGAGGCTTTTAGGATTCTCTCTTTATCTTTAATTCTTGACATTTTAATCATAATGTGTCTTTTTGTGGGCCTCTTTGGCTTTATCTTGTTTGGTGCTCTCTGTGCTTCCTGTACCTGGATGTCTGTTTCCTTCCTTAGGTTAGGAAAGTTTTCAGCTATTATTTCTTCAAATAGATTCTCTCCCCCTTTGTCTCTCTCCTCCCATTCTGGAACACCCATAAAACGAATTATAATATGGTTGATGTTGCCCTAGAGGTCCCTTAGACTGTCCTCGTTCTTCTTATTTCTTTTTTCTTTTATCTGTTCAGCTTGGGTGATTTCCTCTAGTCTTTTATCCAGCGTACTGATCTGTTCTTCTGTACCATCTACTCTGCTATTGAGTCCCTCTAGTGAATTTTTCATTTCCAGTGTTGTATTCATTTCTGATTGGTTCTTTTTTATATTTTCCAATTCTTTGTTGAAGTTCTCACTGAGTTCATCCAGTCTTCTCCCAAGATCAGTGAGCATCCTTATGACTCTGAGTGGATACTCCTTGTCAGGTAGATTACTCTCTTTCATTTAGTTCTTTTTCTGGGGTTTTGTCCTGTTCCCTTTCTTGGCATGTATTCCTTTGTCTCCTCATTTTGCCCCTTTTTCTGTGCTTATATCTATGTATTAAGTAGGTCAAGTCAATCTCCCAATCTTGGAGAGTTGGCCTTATGTAAGACCTGCCTTATGAGTCCCAGCAGTGTGCTTCCCTCTTGTCACTGGTTCCAAATGTTTCAGGAGTGTCCCCTGTGTAGGCTACATGTGTCCTTCTGTTGTGACAGGGTTGCTCCTACTGCAGGTGTCCAGGGAGGCTGGGCTGTCTCCCTGGACAGCTAGTTGTAATGCTCAGCTGTGTGTGGCTGCTATAGACCCTTCAGACACTTTATCCAGTGTGGGAAGCCCCAGCACAGTTGGCTGCAAGGTCTAATAGCACATTCCTGTTGCATTTTTTCTGTTAAGTGAGTAGGCCCCCAGCATGGCTGGTTGCTAGGCTCAGGAGCTGACAATTGCAGTATGCCTCTGGCCTGCAAGGCTGTTGTAAGCTCTCTTAGGATTGCAGCAGAGTGGGGCTTGCCCCAGGCATGGGAGCACCCAATTGTTTCAGGTTTTAGAAAGTGGCGCTCTTCCCCTATGTGACTGTTTCAGAAGCACAAGTCTGCTGCAACTGACAAGCTCCTCTGCCCCCAGGGCCATACCCCATCAATACAGCCCTGCCCCATGCATGTACCTCAACCCACTGAAGCAGACCCAGTTGCCCCACTGCAGAGGCCCCATACACTCCACCAACACCCTACACACTCCACCTGCTCCTCACACATGCTCTGCCCCAGATAGCCAGATCCATTTGCCCAGCTGCAGAGGATCCAGGCACCCCACCTATGCCAGCCCACAAGTTGCCTGAGGGCTTGCTGTTGGGTGGGGCCAGTCCCTAGGATGGGCTGCCTGCCCTAGCTAAGCTGAATTAAATTGGTGTTCTAGCAAGTGTGGCAGACCCCTATGCTAACAGGCCAGGGCAAGAACTCCAATGGCATCTGCCAGCATCTATGTCAGCATGCCTGTACTAGGTCACAATAATGGCTGCCACCAATGTCTCAGTCCCTGGGGAGGTCTCACCTCTCACCTAGATGCACCTAGAGCCTATCAAGTGAGTCTCTTTTCACCAAAGGACTGTGTGCCTTTCTTTCTAGTGATTTTAGGTTGCTTTCTGAAACAGGTGAATTTGTGCATGGGCCCTTTAAGAGCAGGCTTCCCTTTCCCTTATGTCTGATAACTTTTCTGGGATTAGTCCCTGTTGTATTTAATAGCCAGGAAAGCCAGATATTATGACACTTCTCTCAGTTGTGCTGAGTCCAAAAAGCTGCTTATTGTGGTAATGCTCCCCTGCTCAGATCCCCCACTCCTCCAGGGAAGGCTTTGTACCTTAGGATTGCTCCCAGCTGGCTGTGAAACACCACAGCTCAAAGGTGGCTTTTTTCTCTCCAGAAAGAAATTTCTACCTTTTCTACTTCAGTCATCACTGTCCCTTGTTGCAAGGAATTTTTTTTTTAATCCAGTTTTCAGTTCTTTCTCAAGGGTAATTGTTCCAAGAGTAGTATAAATTTGTTGTGTCCATGGGCGGAGGTGAGTTCAGAGTCTGCCTACTCTGCCATCTTGACACCATCTCCAAGACACATCATTTAAATGCCAGACTGAGCCCAGCTGGTTGCTTCCACTGACAAATATATGAGAATAGCTTTCTTGGGTTTTGTTTTTTGTTTTTTTGCTGAGGAAGATTCACCCTCAGTTAACATCTGTTGCCAGTCTTCCTCTTTTTTTGCTGAGGAATAGTCTCCCTAAGCTAATAACTGTGGCCAGTCTTCCTCTATTTTGTATGTGAGCTGCTGCCACAATATGGCCACTGACAAGCTGTGTAGGTCTGCACCTGGGAACCAAACCCGGGCCACTGAAGCAGAGTGTGCCAAACTTAACCACTAGGCCACTGGGACTGGCCCTCTAGGTGTTTTTTTTGTTTTGTTTTTTGTGTGTGTGAGAGGAAGTTTTGTCCTGTGCTAACATCTGTTGCTAATCCTCCTCTTTTTTTGTTTGAGGAAGATTAGCCCTGAGCTAACAACTATACCAATCTTCCTCTACTTTATATATGGGATGACTCCACAGCATGGCTGGTGAGTGGAGTAGGTCCACACCTGGGATCTGAACCTGTGAACCCAGGCTACTGAAGCAGAGCGCACAGAAATTTAACCACTTAGCCATGGGGCCAACCCACCTCTAGCTGTTTTTATTTATTTTTTTCTTTTTAAAGATTGGCACCTGAGCTAACAACTGTTGCCAATCTTTTTCTTTTCTTTTTTTTTCTTCTTTTTCTCCCCAAGTCCCCCCAGTACATAGTTGTATATTTTAGTTGTGGGTTCTTCTAGTTGTGGCATGTGGGATGCCGCTTCAGCATGGCCTGATGAACAGTGCCATGTCTGCACCCAGGATCCAAACCAGTGAAATCCTGGGCCGCTGAAGCAGAGCACCTGAACTTAACCACTCGGCCATGGGGCCAGCCGCTCTAGGTGTTTTTAAGCCTTAAAAATTTTGCTTTTGTTGAGGGATCAGAACAACAGTGTGGTAGTACAATTATATTCATTAATCAGGTATAAGCTAAAGAAATTACTAACTTGATTTCTAATCTCCTTTTTTTTTTTAAGATTTTATTTTTCTCCCCAAAGCCCCCCGGTACATAGCTGTGTATTCTTTGTGGTGGGTTCTTCTAGTTGTGGCATGTGGGACGCTGCCTCAGCGTGGTCTGATGAGCAGTGCCATGTCCGCGCCCAGGATTCGAACTAACGAAACACTGGGCCGCCTGCAGCAGAGCGCGCAAACTTAACCACTCGGCCACGGGGCCAGCCCCCTCTAATCTCCTATTTTTATACCTAACTTTCAGTCTTTGTTGAGATGTATGCATGAACAGCATGACCACCTCAGGCCAAGTATACATTATGACCACTTTGACAGCTTAACTTCTGGAGCAAAAATGATACTGTGGTTCCCTTTAGGACATGTGAAGACAGCTCATCTACTTTTGCTGTACAGGAAGTTAATCAGCTGGACTTCTTAAAAAGTCTTTTCTAACTTGGAATAGGAAGGAAACTTCATTGCCTTAACTCCTTCAGGCCACTAACAGGCCGCCCAACGCCCTAGAACGTGTAGTCTGTTAAGGGCGGCAGGCATGAGAAAAAGCTATGGCCTGGAAGCTCCAGATGCTCCGACTTTCTCTTTCCAGACTTTCTGCTCTGAATCAAGTCATCCCAGGGAATGGAAGGGAGGACTAACTGGGCACCTAGAAAAGCCAGGTTCCTCCTAGATTTATTTCAGTTGCCAGGAGTTCTACTTGGAGGACTCAGAACAAGCAACAGGAGACAGGTGACTCTGTTGAGCACTGGTGACCAACACAGCCATTTTAACCAGCCATCCTCCCATCAAACGCTGGCACACACCAGGTGGAGGGCCTCCACAGTGCCGTCCTCTTGAAGGTAGGATTGGGTGGTCCTCTGTGCCTTGATCTCACACTTTAAAAATCTGGAGTTATCTTATTAGATTTTCAGTTAACAGCTTTACTGCATGGTTAGGAAAACATTTTTGTGCTTCAACACAATACTCAGGCTTTAAATGTATTGCCATAAATAACCTTGGTGTGAACCGTTAAAAAAAGGAAGAAGAAGAAGAAGGAAAGCAGGCAGAAGGCAGCACTAAGATCTGGATGCCAGATGGCATTAGCTTAGTGATGAGGCTGATTCAATAAGAAGAAAAGGGAAATTCCTGTCATGCATCTGTATGAACAGAATCCACAAGGAATTAGAATGAAAAGCCGATAAGAGTCGCCATAGTGATCCTGTAGTCATTAAATGCCTTGTTTATCTTGTTGCAAATAGTATTTAAATATATAATATTTAAGCATATGCTTATGTTAGACCATATTTATATCCAGTACGTTGTCTGAGAAAGTAACTTAACTTAGTGGTTAAGAATGTGAATTCATATATTTTTTGAAAAAGTGGCTAGAAGTGTTAATTGTGTCACATGTTTTTATATTTTCCCCCAAAGAAAATTTAGGGACTCAAACATCAGTAATGGGTCCAGATAGTTTTCCTGTTTATATCCTCAATACAAGTTGCCTGAATTGCATTCTCTTTGTGAATTTCATGCCACAAAAAATAAAAATAATATCTTGTATATATAGAAACAGATACTTTTCTTAAGAATCAAGAGTCATCTCACCTAATATGGAGAAATTTAAACGCTATTTGCAGATCATTAAACCAACATAAAGGATCTTCAAGGAGAACAGAATTGAGCATTAGAATTACAGGATAAAAAAGCACAAAAGCATTTAATTTTGAGAACTGGCACATGGCAGAGCTAAAGCCTCATGCTGATCAGACCGAATCAGCCCTTAGCCTCACAACAGTCATGAATTCTCTAGCCTCCAACTCCTTCCTTTCTGGAAGGAATTTCTCTTCTCCCTCTGCCCAAGTCATTCTCATCCATTTTATCCTCTGCAACAGTAGAATGCTTCATATAAGTTCTCTGGCTGATTATGTATTTCAGGTGTCTTCAGAGAGTCATTGGACCTGCTAATTGTTCACACCTCCTAATGAAAGAAGCTAAATTTGCTCATAAGTCACCGGCTCTATGCCATGCCTTGGGTCAGGTACAGATACTGTAAAAATAAACCCAAGAGTCCTTGCCCTCAAGAAACCATGAGTGCATTGTTATCACAGAAATGATAGAATTATGACCAAAGTATTGAATTTTGGCCAATTATCCACAGATTGAAGAAATGAGCTAGCTGTTTTTAAGAAATGCCATTTGACATTTGGGTATGCACAGCATGATAGTGTTATTAATTTAAAAAGGAATGTAGGAGAATTATTTATTGAATTCCCCAATTCTCTTCACTACCATATGTTCCTCTGAGCTAAAATGTCAGAATAGTTAAGCTAGTATATGGTAAGTCACAAATATGAGAAATAAATGAGAGAAGAACGTAATATATACCAAAAGGGTTTGGGGGAGATGTTAGTGTGAACTAATGTTTGGCAGATTATGATAGAATTTAATCAAATCTGACTTTGGCTCCAAAACTAGTATTTGAGGAAGGATTCTTGGGTCTTTTTATGTGGCAAATGATCAGATATTTTGTACCAGTATATGTACCTCAGTGATTCCTACCTATATATTGAAAACAGGCTATAGACATCACAGATAATTTCCTAAAATTTGGATTTTTTTCAAATACATCATGCTGCCAACTTTGTGAGTTGGTGAGGGGTAATCTGTATTTCTGCACTCAAACAAGGGTACTGCCCTGCTGGGATCAGAGTAAAAAGCAGTTTAATTATTGATCGCACTTACATGCAGAGCAGCAGTGTGCACAGTGGTGAAAAATGTGGGCTCTAGTAACCGACTGCCTGGGTGTCAATCTTGGATCCCACACTAGCAACAGGGACCTTGGGCAAGTCCCTTAGCCCTGTAGGCTGTAATTTCCTCATTTGTGAAATGAGCATAATAATACTACCTACATCATAGGGTTATTGTGAGGATTAAGTTATATGTAAAGTATCTGGTAAGCAGGAAGCTCTCTGTGTGTGTTAACTGTGGTTGTGATTGGGCCTTTTCCAGCATCATTCATCTTAAGGGAGTAGAAATGTATAATATTCACTCATTTACAAATGGAGAGATTGAGGCAGATGTTGGATCTGCCTCATACATGTTGTATTTAATGGCATGTCAGAGAAAAGTACAGTTTAACCCAAAATCTGGCTGGTTGTTCCCCAGCTATTACCACTCCCCTACCTCTCTTCTGTACTTGTGATGCTCTTTGAAGACTCACTTGTAAGCATCACACTTTGAGATTATTCTGAGGGTTAGTTGCCTTTATCTGAAGGCAAAGGGATCTATAAGGAATTGCAAAAATTAACATGGAAAGTTTAGAAAATGCTTGGGCAGAAAAGCATCCTCTCTCAACTTTGAGTTAAATACAGTTGATCCCCATAGGTTACTCCCAGCATGCACCGAGACAGAAAAATCAATAACAAATTCAAGAGAGCAGACAGAGCCATTTTTATGCAGTCATTAGAAAAGCCTTTATTGCAAACCGAGAAGTTCTAAATTTGTCAGCTCCTCCTGCCGTCTCCACTCTTGCTCATTCTGTAGCTACTTTCAGAAAGCTAAATCTGAACTATTGCTCAGCTGAGCCTTAGAGAGTGACAAAGACAAATTAATGGGATCCTTGTGTGCCAAAATAAAGCATGGACCCTGTCACCACCAATATATGTTAAGTCCATTAAGGTCATTTTTAATGAACTGAACTTTTCATTGGAGAGCTTTGCCAAACTTGTTGAATTAAGGGAAAAAAATCTTTACAAAATTGCAAGGTAAACTAATTTCACTCCGTGCGAAGAAGAAATGGTTCATGAAAAGTGTTCTGAGTTTACAATATTTTAGATTTTTATCAAAGTCAGGGAAAATGCTATACATTAAAAACTACATTCTGGTTTTAAGCTGAGAACTACAAATGCACTAATAGCATTGTAAGCTGTAGTGGCATTTTAGTCCCTGGGACATGCTTTTTTAAATAATCAGACTAGCCTTAAGGAAAACCAAACTTTTAAATCATGTTCTGTTCACATAGGTCAGAAAAGCAATGAGAGAGAAAGATGGTCAGAAACGACTGTCGTATTCACATTTTTCACTTGTGAAGAGAGTAATTTGGCTTCATTTGTGTCTGCTACATACGGTTAGTGGTCTGTCTTCTCTTTTCCCCAAAACTCTGTGCACACTGAGTTTTAAAGCGTAGACGGAAAGATAGGAACTCTCCTTGGGCTCCTCTGACCTAGGAACAATTCCAAAATGCACCAAAGCCTTCACCCTTGGGTGGCTGCTGGTATGATAAAGGCAATTTTAGGCCAGAGTCGTGTACAAATTACTGAAGGCTGCCTCTGGCTCAAAGCTGCCCAAAAATACTTTTCTTCCAAAAAATAGCATTTTTATTGAGATTACATTGAAGTGTAATAGACACGGAATTTAAACTCGCTTCAGGATACGTGATAACCCAACACCCCATCAAGATGAAATGAGGCCAGCACACACTGCCTGAGTACAGCTATACGAAATATAAAGTGAATAAGCCCTCTACTAAAATTTTACTAAATTTGGACACAATAACTTTTTAAAAGACCAAAAGAAACTCCTACAACAGGAAAAGGGTTTTGTTTCCTCATGCCAGTGCCTGGAACTGAGAGGCATGATTTAGTTTCTTTGAGTTTTTAGGCTACTTCATCTAGCACTGTGGGACAAACACTCTTGGAAACCGATTTTTAACTGTGTTTCTATGAGCTTTTCTCTTACTGTTAAGGAAGAAGCTCCTGATGGTCAACAGGCCCCTCCTTCAGTAACAGTCCTTCTAGTGTCTTGTCTGGAGCCATATCAAAGAAAGCTAGGTCAGAACTGCAAGACGAGTTTAATGTGTACTCAAATATGAGGTCCTAGGCCTTCAAAAATCTGGGCAGTCCCTGACGCATTGAGACTTTGAGAAAACTCTGGCCTCCCTCAGCATTTCTTTCTAGTATAAAGTCTCTTTGAAAGGGAAAATATGCCTTTTAATACAGTCAGCCTTTCTTCTCCCTCTTCTAGCACTGAGCATTTCTGTAAGAAAGTCATTGAAGCATTCTTGCAGAGGCCTGCTGCCTCTCAAAGAACCCAAAGGGCATCATTATCATGAGAAAATGAAGTCTGCTACTTGGAAAATGCCGCTAACTATAGCTCTCTCTCTCCATGCTGCCTTAGTGTCCTTTGGAATTGGGTCCTTCCTTCTTATTTATTTATTACTAGTGAGTGGCAATAGATGGGGCAGTCATTGAATTTTCTTTTCAAATAGTTATACTAGTGGCTGCATCCAAATTGTCATTTGTTTTGTTATTTTAATCTCCAGGATTGTTCTATTCTTGCTTATACTACTGGGGCACCTTACAGCGCAAACCCGAACAACTCAGGCATGATGCTCAAGGATTTGAGGAACCTATGAAAAAACAACAGTGCTATCGGATGCTTTGTGGAGTGGTGTTCTAGACACCTTTGAAAAATTTTGCTTGGAGACTTCAATATGAGTTGCATAAGTAGCGTGAATTATTTGCAGCTCCAGAGAGTTGTAAGCTAACAACAGCAGTTGAGAAATATTTTCGTAATTCCACATTCAGATCAAATATCCTTGACAGAAGATCTTTCACAATAAGTTAGATTCTCATTTATTTCAAATGATTTAGGTGTGGTTCTAAGTGAATGTAGAGGCATATTTTGGATGCGTTCTCCCAAAACTTCAATGCTCTAGCTGTATTTTTAAATAATAATTTTAAGGTTTTCTTGGTATTATGGATTTTATAATTAATTTTTTTTTTTTTTTTTAAAGATTTTATTTTTTCATTTTTCTCCCCAAAGCCCCCCGGTACATAGTTGTGTATTCTTCGTTGTGGGTTCTTCTAGTTGTGGCATGTGGGACGCTGCCTCAGCGTGGTCTGATGAGCAGTGCCATGTCCGCGCCCAGGATTCGAACTAACGAAACACTGGGCCGCCTGCAGCGGAGCGCGCGAACTTAACCACTCGGCCACGGGGCCAGCCCCTAATTAATTTTTATAAATAATTTATAATATAATTTTGGAGAGTTTTGTTGGTTTTTTTTTTTTTTTTGAGGAAGATTAGCCCTGAGCTAACATCTGCTGCCAATCCTCCTCTTTTTGCTGAGGAAGACTGGCCCTGAGCCAACATCTGTGCCCATCTTCCTCTACTTTATATGTGGGATGCCTACCACAGCATGGCATGCCAAGCGGTGTCATGTCCACACCCGGGATCTGAAGCAGCAAACCCTGGGCCACCGAGAAGCAGAACATGTGCACTTAACCACTGTGCCACCGGGCCGGCCCCTGGAGTTTTTTAAAATCTTCCCTTTCAATGTCATTGAGAGACCCTAAATAACTGAAAAGTTTTACATGAGCTCTTTGGATCTCAGATGAAATTGAGATGTAGAGGAGAGAAGGTGTGTCCTGTTCCCTTTTCCAAGTTTTTTCCCACCCAGTTGCAATTTTTTTCTCATATATCCAAATGCCTCTTCATTCCAGATGCCAAGATGCCCAGCTTTGGTTTAGGTAACTGCACCTTTTCCTAAATATTTTTACTCCATTAATGTCTCAAGGATTGCCCAGAATCAGGAGAAGAACCAACTTTTCAAAACTAAAGAAAAGGAATAGAGAAAAGAAGATTGGGTTAAAAATAAGATGATGCAATATGGCATAACATCAGTACCAATAAAGTATGGTGATTTTTTACCCCCAAATGACATGTTTATATAAAAGACTTCCTGATTAATTTGGGGTAGAATTGCTTATACAGTATTTTGTTTTTCCAATATACTATTTTCCAGATCCCTCTGTGGCCACTAATTAAATGATAAAATTTTAGAAAGGGAAAAACATGTTTCTCATGCAAATATGAAATGAACATCTGTCAAAGATTTTATTTACCTCATTAGTTAATGAGGGAACCAGGAAGATGTTATAACCAATTCAAAGGCAATTTGAAAGGACCATACATATTTAGGCAAATAAGAATGCTGAAATGAATTTACAAATAGATGCAAAATGGGTCTATCTACAGGACAACAATCAATTGCATTCCACTAGACACAATTAATCTGCATTTCTATGGGCAAGAACCATTTGCATTATCAGTTTTCTGCAATTTACACAGTGGTAAACTAGCTCATGGCCAATGAAAGATTGCAATAACTAGGAAGGATGCACTTAACAGGATACGCAGGAATCTTTGGATCTATTTTAAAGCCTTTTATAATTTTTTCCTACACTACTCAGTTCATTCCCTCCTCTCTCCTCCCCCTGATATCATGTCACCACTTCATACACAAACATACACCAAAAGAAGAAGGAGAAGAAATCCACAACCCCTATCAACTTAAAGCTCAAATGCAGTAAGATTGAAAACCAAACCAAAATTAAGGATTTCTAATGTGATTTCCTGCAAGTTTCAATTTGCATTTTGAAACTCGAGAATGAGGTGAGGCTAGTAACAGCATCAAAATAACACACGTATAAGGCTACTCTTATTTTGAATAATCCCAATGATTTTTTAAACAAACATGTATATGAGAAAGGAGGAGAGGGGAAAGTAAGAGGAGAAAAGGAAAAGTTAAATATAGTTATAGACCATGCATGCATAAAACCAGAGCCTAATTGTGGCTAATGTCGGCAGTGACATGAGACTAACCAAGAGTGAGTTGTTTCTGTTTAGCATTATATTAATAAAGTTATTGTTTTTATTATTTCAGTCCACGCTTCTGACTCCATAATAGCTACTAATAAACTAAACCACTTTGGGATTTTACAAGTGAATTTGATTATCACTGTTTTCTATTTCATAAAAGGAACTATAATAATAACTCTAATTAAAGGATAAGCTTCGGGGCTGGCCTTGTGGCCGAGCGGTTAAGTTTGCGCGCGCCACATC